>NW_028261381.1:132109722-132329722 GCF_051295495.1 Thamnophis sirtalis | reverse complement strand
AATGATTAGACAGTTCACAAGATGGAAGCTTCAAAGGAGACCATATGTAAATTAATTTTTTATCTTTCTACTCACTTGGTATGTCCAGAAATTGTCTTCTGACACTTGCAATTGTTAGATGTTCCCCCCTCTTTCTTTAGCGACCATTACCACAAAGGAGTCTTGAGAAAGTTGTCCTCCTTCTTTTAGAGAATACGAGGAATCTTGGAAGTATGCTGCCCTCATCTGTCAATATGTACAAACAAATCCTCAAAGATCCACTTGGATCTATAGGTTTCTTTTGAGAAAGCAATTATAAAATTGCTACAACAGACAAATTAGGTGAGCTTTAAATATATTGATATTTTGAACTTTTTTTAGTTGAACTACAGCTTTGATTGCATTGTTTCAATATTATGTATTTTATTTTGTGTATTTTTGCATATTCGTTTTGTTTCGCTTTGTTTCGTTTTATTGAGCTTGTATGCCGCCCACTCCGGAAAGAACTCCGGGTGGCTTACAATAAAACAAGGGAGGGGGATAATACACAAGACAACATATTAAAATATACAACAGTCACAATTTCTGAGGGGCTGGATATTTCAAAAGCCCCCTGGCCTGCTGGAGCAGCCAGGACTTAACGGCTTTGCGGAAGGCCGGGAGGGTAGTGAGGGTCTGGATCTCCACGGGGAGATCGTTCCAGAGGGCTGGAGCTGCAACAGAGAAGGCTCTACCCCAGGGAGTCGCCAGCCAACACTGTCTGGCAGATGGGATCCAGAGAAGGCCTAACCTTTGTGATCTAATCGGTCTATGGGAGGTAATCGGCAGGAGGCGGTCTCTCAGGTACCCAGGTCCGATGCCATGAAGGGCTTTATAGGTAACGACCAGCGCCTTGAAGCGGTTCTGGAGACTAATGGGTAACCAGTGCAGTTCGCAGAGGATAGGTGTGACGTGGGTGTACCTGGGTGCATCCACGATCGCTCGTGCGGCTGCGTTCTGGGCCAGCTGGAGTCTTTGAACACTCTTCAAGGGTAGCCCCATGTAGAGCGCGTTACAGTAATCCAGTCTTGAGGTCACGAGGGCGTGAGTGACTGTCTGAAGAGCCTCCCGATCCAGGTAGAGTCGCAATTGGTGCACCAGGCGAACCTGGGCAAAGGTCCCCCTGGTCACAGCTGACAGATGGTGTTCTAAAGTCAGCTGAGGATCCAGGAGGACTCCCAAATTGCGAACCCTCTCTGAGGGGCGTATAATTTCACCCCCCAGTCTGAGAGATGGAATATTTGACCAATCTTTGGGAGGGAACATCAGTAGCCACTCGGTCTTGTCTGGATTGAGTGCCAACTTATTATTAATAACATATTAATTAGAATTACTTGTAAGATCAAACAAAGTTGGCTTTGAAAGGTAGCATAGAGATTTTAACATTGAAGTGGTCTCTCTGATTTATACTCTGGGAAAACAAATTACAAGTACTATTTTATTAATACTTTTGAGACATGAGGATACCTTCAAGCCTTAAAAGTAGCAGCATAAGAGGATTTTCTGTTTCATTGCTAGCATTACTAACAATTTTATCAGTCACCATTTTTTATATCCCCAGCAATGCTCTGGGCCTGAATGGCTTTGGACATTTTGGAAGGATGGCAATGAGGGAAAAATATTTTAACAAAATTCTGCAAAGTAGCATCAGTGGTGGGTTGCAGGTACCTGCTGGGCGCACCAGGTATCGTTCCAGTGCAGTGGTCTGGAGGGCCCACCCGCCTGCCCACTTGCCTTACCGGTATTTGAGCTGTTTGGGGCTTCCATGCACACGCACAGAGAGTAGCTGGAGTGTCAGGGGTGATAAGTACAAATGTCCGTGCTACGCGTGTGTTCGCAGGTGCTCCACGCATTCATGTAGTGGACGCCTGGCCCCGTTGCTCCGTACCGGTTGCACTGGGATCCAGAACCCACCACTGAGTAGCATTTTTGTCTAAATTCCTTACAATCTACCCATACCAGAGAAACTGGAATACTTTAAAAAGAAGTGTAATTTGAGAAATTCCAGTTGTGATCTAGACAAAACTTACCTCATTATCTTTTCATAGAATCTAGGGGCTGCAAGAGTGATTCACATTTCATGTATAGCAGCTTTGTCTGCTACTAGCAAATCATTTGTTAATGGCAATTTTGTTAATATATTGATGAATAGTTTATAAACCGAAAGCAATATTACACTGGTAACTTTCTTTTATTCTATCTGTTTAAAGACCAACATAATATTGCATAAGGTTCTGTGGATCATTGTCCATTTTCTCAGAATAAGATACTTAAGTGTTTTGATTAAATACTTACTGATGTTTTTAGAAGCTTAGATGTTTAAATACTTTTATATACTAAACCAATTAATCCACTCTTTAACATCAATGTCAATGACATTGATTGGAGTATGAAACAAAATAAGGAATGTTATTTTCTGCAGCATCACAACAGGAAACCATAGGTTTTGAGTAGCTAATTACATCTAGTGCAAAATTTATTCATGTTTCATTTAAAAATTGAAAAAAATATTTGTGTTAGATATCAAGGAGTAGAATATCCCTATAGAAAAAGCAATTGCTTCTTCTTATACACCTTATTTTTAGTCCTGGACTGAGATACAAAGGTTTCAGTTGTGGGTAGATAAAACAGTGGTGTTGCTGTATGGTTTCAGTGCAGCATTAGAATCCAGTTATGTGCAGTGGAAATTATAATATTAGGAAAAATAAAATGAAAGTTTATTGGTGGGAATCATGTGGTAGTCAAAGCAACTGATTCAGATTTTCATCAAATAATATTCCCCTGGAGATACGAATGTACATCCTGGAGCTATGGAGAAATCCAGCAGAGTCTGGGAAAGGGTTAAAAAGACAGGATAGTGAATGTAGGGCTATGATCCAAACCCAGGTCTTAGATCACAATGGAGCATCTGTCATTTTGTGTATATTGACAGTACATCCACCACCTCCACAGCTGCTGCTGGTGAGAGCCTGCAAAATGCTAAAAGAATGATGATAACTTTAAGCAAAAAGAAAAAGGGCCAAAACTAATTATATCTGCTATAGAAAATATGATTCCCCCTAAAACAATCATCTGAGAAATTACAGAGGGAGCATTATCCTTTTTTTATTCTCTCCCCAAGGAGTACTAGCACTACTGTGCATTTCCTTCACTACTTATAAATTATAAAAGACCAACCCTCTCATTAGAAGACCAATCCTCAACAAATAGTAGCCAACTTAGCAAAAAACATACTTTGTTAATAATTAGAGCAGTGATATTATTATGGGTATGGAAAATACAGCAACCAAATAGAAAAAGTCTTTATAAATGTATTTCATGAAAATCCATTAGATAATACCTCAAATTAAGCATTTTGTAATGAAACATGTCTTGGATTCAGAATTCATATCCTTACTCAACTTTTGGGACTTGAATGCATATCAGCTATGAAGGCCATGTGAATATATTGTGTCAAGTGCTTAGATTTCCTACAGAATACATGAAGAGAAATGCTTAATCTTTTCCTATGCTTCAATATATGGCAACAGGTCAAATACGACAATTAGTAAACAAAATATTTGTGTAGTTTATATTGTACACCCAAAGATTCTATTAAAATATGAAATGTTTGAAAAAAATGTTTTCACGCAGGTATACATTTATAGTGAATTATGTTTTATTGATGAGGAACAATTCTTAGCAACCTGCTTTATTAGATTCTTTGGAATAAGTTGAAAAAAGTGATACTGGCTTAAATATTCTGTATATGTTAGAGCAAAATTAAACTTGATGTTAAATGTCCAATACAGTGGTGGGTTACGACTGGTACGCCCCGGTATGGGTGTACCGGTGCCTGCTGGGAGCACCGGGTACCATTCCAGTATGGTGTTCCGGAGGTGTGCTCCTTACCAGTATTTGAGGTTTTCGGGACTTCTGCACATGGAGCATTCAGCACCTGCATGATGCTCCAGTGAGCAGCTGGAGCATTGTGGAGGCATCACTGGTGGTAAGTATGCATGTGCGCGCTGTACGTGTTCATGTGTGCACCATACTAGTTGCACCGGGATCCAGAACTCACCACTGGCCCAATGGCAACATATTTGCATAGTTTCTATTATATAAAGAGAAGCTACAAGAAAGTTTAAAAGTTGCAATAATCAAATACTGGGAGGAAAAGTTTAAACTTTCTTTCCTTTCCATGGACCAAATAAAAACTCCTTTTCTGAAGATATAATTTGACCCAAAGAGCAGTTGACGTGAAATGGAAACTAAGAAAAGTTTCTGAGAAGTTCCTGTTTTTAGAGTGATTCAATCTTTGCCTCCCAATTCCAAATTACATTAAGTTAATATATAATAATTAGATTCATGTGAAACACTGAATCTAGCTTTAACAATAAGCAACTGAATATATATAACCCTGCCAAATTTACTCATAAGTACTATTGTTATTGTAACATGTGATTTGTCTGACAAGTCTAAAATAATTGCAATATTTTTTGACTTCTTTTTACTGTTTCTAGTTTTTAACTACTACACCCTTATGTATGCTTCTATAATGAGAGGAAAAACAAATCTTACTTTTTGTTTACTTTTATCACTGGCACAGCACCAAGACAATCTATTCAAATTATGCAATGGTATGATATTTGAGGAAAGTTTAATGAAGTGTTAAACCTATTGCTTCCATCCCAATCCTTTCCACATAGCCTTCTAAATACTAAAAGTTCATTCTAAATCATTGAAGAGTTATGTCACACAGCTCAGCTCATAATTCAAATATTTATAGTAAAAACAAACAAAACAAAACAAATATTCAGTGAGCTTGTTATGGACTATTCCTAAAATGTTTATTTTAATTCCATATATTCCATTTTTCTCATTAAGCTATTGAAATAATATCTCTATTTTTCCCTTTTCATCACTATGATTCAGGTCCTAAATAATGAATTAAATCTAAGCAACATGGAATCATATTGTCGAATTTTGTGTTTATTATGATGCAAACCTAATTTAAAGGCTGAGAGTTGACTAATTTTGTTCAGACAACTTTTTTAGAATTTGAGACAGAAATGCTTCCATTAGTACAAGCTTTGCATCATATATACATAATTATGTTTTTTTTTATTTTGCAACAATCAAAACTCAATTTAACCCAAATTCTTCAAAAATAAATTTCTCAATTATAATTTAAGAAAACATTAATATGTTTTACCCTTTACTACCTTACAAGCAGTGACGTGCAGTCAGGTGAGGCAAGTGAGGTACAGCCTCACCACTGTCATCATGAAAAGAAAAAAAATGTAAGAGGAAAAAGGCGAGAGCTGAGGTCAGGCTGAGCTAGTTGCTACCTCACCGTGGAAGACTCTGCTTCACTGTTTAAAAAAGCCTCTAAAAAGTGCCCTCTACTATGAGGCAGGGGAACTGTGTGCCTCATCTAGTCTGACTTTAGGCATTTTATGATCATTCGAGCAGAGTTAAGTAAGGGTTAAAAGCCTAAAAATTCCTGATGTAGGTGAGGCACGCAGTTCTCCTGCCTCATAGTAGAGGGCACTCATTTGGGCAGGGCTTCTTCAGAGGACCTGAAGCAAGAGCAGAGTTGAAATCCTCTCTGAAACAGCTGGAAAAGGTACGTGTGCGTCAGAGGGAAGGGGAGGAATTCAAACTTCATCCTCCTGGTGCGGGGCTTTGGGCAAAGGCTGGAGGGAAGGACCCTGGCTCGCTCTCCCTCCCCAAGTGTAGTTTGATTGCAGGCAGAGCCACATTGCCTTTTCAAACCTGTAATCAGTGAAGCTGGGCTGGATCCTTCCGGGGCTGGGGCAAAGTATGTGTGCTCCAGTATAGCTCTTTGACTGGCTTCCTGTCTCCTCCTGTGGTCTCCTCACTGGTGCTCTCCCTCCAATCCAACTTTGTGTATCTGTGTGTGTGTGTGTGTGTGTGTGTGTGTGTGTGTGTGTGTGTGTGTGTGTTTGAGAGAGAGTGAGTGATAGAGAGAAGGGGGTAGGAGAGATAGTCCAATCCAACTTTTGTGTGTGTGTGTGTGTGTGTGTTTGAGATAGGGGGGAGGGAGAGAGGGAGGAAGGAGGGGAAGGGAGAAGAAAAAGAAAGACGGAAACATTTTCGCAAAGGAGAAAAACAAATGCTGTCACTTTAAATTGGAACTGAGCATGCCTGGCTGTGGAATTTTGGGAGTTGAAGTCCACAAGTCTAAAAAAATTTGAAACCCGCCACTGTGTCAGTGCCTCATCAGCCATAAAACTCACCGCACGTCACTGCTTACAAGAGCTTGGTTTATAGTGACAGTAGCAAGAATCACAGTACTAAATGCAATACATTTTCATCCCTTCTTTCCAAAAACATCATAAACCTCCATTGGTTTGTGAGTTTTATCAGGAAAATATGCTATTTCTCTATATGACCTACTATTCACACATAGTTAGACTTTCCTTCCCACTTAGTATGTGTTTGACTTTTAAGAATGATAGGCTTAAGGGAGGATGGCAAGGGGCTCATTAATTTATTTACAAATTTGTATGTGGCTTCAATCAAAGTTTCTAAATGACTTACAGCTAGTACAATAAAACAACAAAACAACAGTCAATAATTATCAAACCAGCAGAATACTAATCAGTATCCAAGGAAAAATAAGAATAGATAATACAAGTCTTCTGACAACAGCCTGCTGCACAACACATTTTGTCTTTAAAATAATAGTATTCATTCTCCTAAATCTATGAGATGCTCTCATCCATCTTCCTGAAACAAAGCTCCTAGCTACCAGAAAGTTGTCCACTCCTCTCTGTGCCAACAAATGTGGTCAAATAATATGTAAGTTAGGCACTGGCATTTCACTGATCTTTTCTAGATTCCTATTCACCTCAGTATGCTATAGCATGAATTGTTTGTATGGATTGTTATTCTTTTGTCATTTTCTGAGATCATGCCCCTTTTGTAATGATACATAAATTGAGCAGGAATATTTAATAAAGATGATTAATAAGTATAGCATATTTATAGTCATAAAACTGCCCGACCTTCGTCATTTATTCCCCTGGTGTAGTCATCAACCTTTGAGTTTATGAATATTTTTTCCACTTGCCTCAGATAAAATATTTCATGAATTCTTCCTTCCCAGGCAATTTGGCTTAAATGTATCAGGTCTGGGAAGATAGTGACCTGTAATGACTATTCCCTTGGAAATCTTCATCCTTGTTGCATGATGGAACTCTCCTTGGGCAAAACAGATGGAAACATCAAGATAAGAGACAAGACAACTGTTTAAGGTCACATTCTCCACTCCTTTGCATAATTCATGCTTAATTGATTCTTAGCCCCACCTAATGACAGATTGTAGTACATTACAAGAATATGAAAAAAGCTCATTTTAGTTTCTCCCATTAATCCCCATTCTGAATGCCTCCTGTCTCAGGTCTTTTTTTTTTTTTTTTTTAGCAGTATGCATGCCACAAGTATTGCTGCCTTTCAGCACACAAACAGAGTAGAAGTTGCCAGATTTATCCTCCCACTCTTTTGCCAAAGGTTCTCTTGTGTGACACTAAGTTTCAGGTGTCAGTGAGTTTTCATCTCATCTTCAAAGGGAGAGGGTCTAACCCATAAGGTTTGCCAAAGTAACCTTTTGAAAAGCAAGCTTTTCCTACACCATTGCTGGGTTATTGCTGTCTGCTTTCATGGTCAGGCAACTCCTTGCACACATCTAACAACATAATCCCTTTTGAAATGTCAGAGAGGAATGCATTAAATCAACTGCCTTTTCGGGCCTTGGCACCTCAAAGCAAGCAGATGAATAATTGGGCCTCAAATGTGAACCTTCTTCAAATCTCCTGAACATTTAGGGAAATTGAAATATCATGGGAAAATGTAATAAACACTCCCAGAGAAAATCTTAACAGCTATTTTGCGGTGGTTTCCCACTGTTTGTTCAGGTGAAATGAACAGCTGCAGGCAGAGAGACAGAGAAGAATATAGATTTTGTACCCTTTATATAATCATCTCAGAAAGTGCATAATATAGACAGGAAACAATACAAGAAAACCTCTGACTTTCCATCTGGCATAGGTACAGAACCAAAAATATTACATTGGTTAAACAATCATTTGAGAAGAAGTGTTTGTTAAATATTTTCCTAATCCATCTATGCTTTATTTTTCATTGATTTTCTTCTTTGTGAGAAAGTCCTGTTCAACTCAGCGAAACATCCTTGGATTTTTGCAGAACTTTTTGGGATTCAGCTCAGTCTAGGATGTTCGCAGTTTTCCCTTCGAAACTATAATTGAGTCTACCTATGTATTGAGAGCAGTGGGGGGCTGCTGCCCGGTTGGACTGGTTCGGGCGAACCAGTAGTTGTGATCACTGATTGGGCCTGCCTACTCGCCCCTACATTATACTTTCCATATATAACTAACTTTCTGGCTTGTCCCCCCCCCCCCAACGCTATCCAGCTGAGTTCCGTGTCGCGCCTGCTGTACTTCACCAGACCTGCCTGAGTTAGCTGCATGTTTGAAACTCTGTTTCATCCCTGAAAAGGCATGTGCAAGCAAAGGCATGTGCACATACCAGAGAACCAGTTGTTAAGTGCAGCCCACCTCTGATTGAGAGATTAAGGAGTTTTTCATAAGAGCCAAGGTGGCGCAGTGGTTAAAAGCAGCACTGCAGGCTACTGCTAGATCAGCAGGTCAGCGGTTCAAATCTCACCGGCTCAGGGTTGACTCAGCCTTCCATCCTTCCGAGGTGGGTAAAATGAGGACCCAGATTGTTGGGGGCAATATGCTGACTCTCTGTAAACCGCTTAGAGAGGCCTGAAAGGCCTATGAAGCGGTATATAAGTCTACTGCTATTGCTATTGCTATTGCTATTGCTATTGCTATTCATTAGAACTTCTGACTGGTAGCTGGTGTTCATCCGGGCCGGGGGGGGGGTTGCTGCCAGTTTTACTACTGGTTTTCAACCCGCACTGCACATGTGTGCGCTGCTCAATGTAAATTGTTCTTCATGCATGTGCAGAACAATTTACAGTGAATTGCGCATGCGCAGTCAATAAAAACCAAAATGGCGGCAGCCCAGCGGCAGCGAGGGAACTGGTTTGGTGGCATGGCAGGCCTGGGTTGCAGCCAGTTCTGTGACCTAGGCCTGAATTCCACTACTAGTTTGGCCAAACCGGGCCGAACTGGGATAAACCCACCTCTGGTGTTCATGAATGTGCTCTGCTAGATTTCTACTTTTCTGTCTTCCACAGTTACTGTTATAGCCCTTACACTGTATGTTGTAGATGATGCCTAGTTTCTTCTTCTTTTTCTAGGCTCCTGGACCCTTCAGTCTACTTAAAATATTGTTGTAATTGCTTTGTATGCTACGCTGACGCTATGTGTTACTTAGTTGTTAGTGGTTTCTGATATGTTTTTGTAGTTCATAGTTGAAGATGAAGGTGCCTGTGGATATACAAACAGCCTACTTCATTTCCTCATATATTTCATGCCCATATAGTCAGTCTCCCTACATTTAGCTCAAAGAAATCAAGCTCTGTACATTTATCTGGACATATTTCTGAGTATTCTCATGATTGGAAGTTCTACTTGGTCACTGTTCCTGAGTACAAGAAATGTGCAAATGAGTAAAGCAGTTGTTTGTGTCTTGGTTATGTTTATTGCTTGTTTTATTTTGTATTTTCAATCCTATGCTGACCACCCAGAAACGCAATTCATGAGACCATATAAATAACATTAACCATATACATCTGGACTCTTTCATGCACAAAGAGAATTTATGTTGAGGAGATTCTGACACAGAGAATGAAACTTACACACATATTTAGCTTAATTGTTCTTTTAACTTTTGCTGCTATGGTCAGAATGTTGTCAAAGGAATCAAGAAAATGTAAGCTGTGGTCATCATCAAACTGAGAAATGTAAGCTTGAGTTCTGAATGACTGATACTACAATCACAGGAAAATTGAAAAAAATCTAAAATATCCTTGAACTCAATGAAACTTATTTTTGAACTGCCATGTATATGGTATTGTAGTAAGGGTTTAATCAGGTTATATTTATCAAGGAATAGGATGTCATGATTAAAATAAGATAACTAGAACTTTGTGTATTAACTAAAAAAGACTGATTTCTAATGTTTTAAATGAATACTTTCATTAACACTTCTTCATCTGCTCCTTAATAGTACATTTTCGATTAGACATTGTCTATCTAACAGGAAACCAGATGTTACATAAAATGTCTTACAATGCATGTTTTGAAAGAGTGTGTATTCCTGTGTGTGTGTGTGTGTGTGTGTGTGTGTGTGTATGTGTGTGTAAAGCAGTGGTGGGTTTCAAAAGTTTTTAGAACCTCTTCTGTAGGTGTGACCTGCTTTGTGGGAGTGGCTTGCTGGCCATGTGACCAGGTGACGCAAGTCTTAAAGCTGTCAAGTTACAAGACCCTTGCACCCCTAACCCTTTAGAAAAAAACCCAGGGATGTTCAAACTTGACAGCTTTAAAACTTTAAGGTTTAGATAGGACTCTTAAAGGTGGATGGGGCAATTGGTGAGCTGGCCAATTAGTGAGAGACAGGCGGGGCAAGTGTGGTGCAGACAGGTGGGGGGAGGGAGCTGGAACCGGTTCTAAACGGCACAGGAGATTTGTGGAACCTCTTCTATAGAAGAGGTTAGAACTGGTAGGAACCCACCCCTGGTGTAAACCAAAAGAGGAATATAAGAATCTCAGTTAGGACACTTCTCTATTTCTTTGTGCTTTGAGCTACCTCTATCTATAGAAAAACAAAATAATAAACAAAAAATGAAATCTTTGTGAAGAATAGTTTTAAACAAAATCTTCTGGTTATTTGGCAACTTACCTCAGTTTATTGTAAGGATGTGAAAATAAAACATCTCTCTTTGATAAATAACATTTACATTTTTACTAGAAAAATGGCTCAGTTTCAAAGAAAATCCTTCAATTTATTATCTTCTGTAACTGCTGTGCTATTGTTTCATCTTAGATAATATAGGTTCGCTACTCTATTTAGGTTCCTTAACATTTAAATTCATCTTTTGGAAAAGCCAAGTATTTACTATAGCAAGCCAAAAAAAAGCTATATTTATAAAAAGAAAAGAAAACATGATTGCAAAATGGTTTTGCTTGAAATTCACCCTGCCTAGGGGTATGCTTCATATGAAATACTGCCTGCTTAAAGTTTTATAGATTTCCTTACAAAATAATTAAACAAATGAGAGGGTTTTTTGTTAAAAAAAAAAGCAGAGGAAGCATACTGTATAGTTGGCTTAAAGCCAATACGAATGAATTATCAAACAAACCAAAGATAATGAAGCAGATCTCATATAATAAGGATAGATAGATAGATAGATAGATAGATAGATAGATAGATAGATAGATAGATAGATAGATAGATAGATAGATGTGTGAGAAAAAGAAGGGGAGGGGGGAGGAATTGAACATTGGGTGGGAGAACTAAAACTTTGTGATAGAACATATGTTTTACACATGGAAAAGTCTCAGATTCAGTGACTTCCTTTCTATTTTTAAAGGATCAATTACTACATGGAGAGAATACCTGAAGTAGTGCTGCTAATCAGACTACACAGTGTTTGGTTATTTGAGCAAATAATCTGACCTATTTTCCAGCCCTATTTTCCAAACTATATTTGGTGGGTTTTGCTTGATTGCTTAAGGTTTTGGGTGGTAATAAAAAGACCAGAAGAAATCTGTTTCAGTTATCTGTTTGCATTTGTGGGTAGATTTCCTGTTTGTCTCCAGATTTTTGGTTGTTTTAAAATTAAATAAAAAAATGGTTGCATCATTTAGGATCTGGAGACTGATTTTAATTTATTAAATGCTTTAATTTGTCTGTGCACACAGTATATACATACATTGATTACAATAGCATCTCAAACAATTACACAATGCTCAAAAGCAATTTCAGATTACCTGGAGAGATTCTGTAATCCTGGAATAGAAAAAAAGCCTTTTCTATATTAATTTTGTCTACCTATCTGTCTGTCTGTCTGTCCATTCATTTGTCTATTTATGTGTCAAAGAGAAATGCTAGTTGACTTTTCTTTTAATAGTATTAATTATTCATGGATTGTTTGGAAGATAATTTCCTGCTTCTTCTCCTCCTCTTCCTCCTTCTCCTCTTCCTCCTTCTCCTCCTCCTCTCTGCAGTCTCCATAGTGAAATTCTTTTATACATACACACTCATATACTGTATAATGATAGATATAAATATTTTATCCCCCAGACTGCTTAGAATTTAGCAGTCACATTAATGCTGGCACTTTGTCTCATTTAAAATTGAATATAAAATAGCTATGAATATTGAAAATTTTTATACACATGCACACACACTATTTTTATACTGAATATAAAAAAGTAACTGTAATGGGATATACTGTGGCTGAGAGTTCACTCTATAACAGCTGTTATGTCATATGGGGTTCATTGACACGCTCAGATTCTGGTTAATTTTAAATGTTCTATTTAAATATAGTTGCTTACTTTATTAAGCAAATAGCCTATAAAAAGTATTGTGGCTTTTGTATTACAATAGTTAAGATATAAATCAGAGGAAAACATATTGTATTTATATATTGTATTATTAGAGCTGCAGCGGTTAGAATGCAGTATTGCAGGCTACTTCTGCAGATCACTGGCTGCCAGCAGTTTGGCAGTTCGAATCTCACCAGGTTCAAGGTTGATTCATCCTTCCATCCTTCCAAAGTGGGTAAAATGAGGACCCGAATTGTTGGGGGCAATAGGCTGACTCTGTAAATCACTTAGAGAGGCCTGTAAAGCATTGTAAAGCAGTATATAAGTCTAAGTGCTATTGCTATTAGTTTTTTTGAGTTGTTTAAAAAGCAGGTTTTGCTATCAAGGATAGCAATGTTGCAAGATCCCTGTTTTAATCAAAGGAGTGGGGAAAAACCCACATAAAATGTTTCCAAATATTCAAATCTCCTTGGGGCAAAATTGTATCATCAATCCTTATCATGGTAAGAGTACTTCTGAAAGGTAATACTTTCAGCAAAAGTTAAAAAAATAATAATTATATAAATATGTCTAGGAAAATCAAAGCAGTGACATGGGATCTTAAACTAATAGGACCAACTTTACTGAATTTCTGGATAGACCTGTAGAGATTTACTACAGGATTGCCATTTTGAAAAATTCTGGATAAAATGTAAATCTTAAATGGCTTCAATTTATAAATACAGCAATAAGATTAGATCAACTGTTTATTCTCTATTTATTCCACAATCTCATTCTCATTTCATTTTTACCATCTCATCACTTCATGCTCTAAATTGTAACAGTTTGAATATTTGCCCATTTAAAATGACATTTGTTTTACCTGGACACTACCAACTGATCTTCATACAAAGATAGTAAAAAGTGCCAAAAACAGTTTAGACTGCTAAGTGAATAACAGAAAAGCCATCTGTTAGGTTGTATCTCTATTCCATTAAAATTTAAGAACAAGGTGCTCATCTGGTGGCCTAGCTCAGATGTGGGAAGTTATGAGAGTTAGGGGCTTTTGCCTGCAACTGCTACTAACATCTGTCTCCCTTTCCTTATCCTGTTCCCCAGATTATTCTGATGTATTCTGAAAAAATGGTGGGAAGAAAAACAACAGATTATACAGGCAAATTTACTTTAAAAAGCAGCTAGCCTGTTTCCCCAAAAAATAAGACCTTCCCAGATAATAAGCTCAATCAGGATTTTGAGTGCATGCACTAAAATAAGCCCTTCCCCAAAAAAATAAGCCCTCACTGAAAATATTACAACACAGCAGCTGCCATGAGGTGACCATGCTCGCCACCTCCTGCACCTCAAAAATAATAAGAACTCCCTGAAAATATGACCAAGCACTTATTTTAGGAGTCAAAAGAAAATAACACCCTGAGGTATTTCAATGCAAGGAGATATTGGTTTTTGAATTATTGTTTTCCACAAAAAAAAATTATGTAAAGCATAAAGACATTTAGACATTAAATACAATGACTTTATCACAAGATATTTTGGGAAGAAAGCAGAAATAAGGAAGGAGGGAGGGAGGGAAAGGAAGGAAGGAGACATTATTTTTATTTGCTACTTCCTTTTTGAAGAAATTTCCAAGATATCATGACAATACTGATGCTTTTTGCACCAACAGATGGCAGTCAGTATTCTCTATGTTCCCTTCCCATTTGGCAAAATGCAGATCACATCTGGTGTAGACTGTGTATGCTTAGAGCAGATGGAAGTGTGTACTCTCTAACAGTAGCATAAAGAGAGAAAAAAAGAGGTAACACCAGAAAATCATATGAAATATCCAACCACATTTTAAAACAGGAGTGTGACCAAGTAATCATATATGCTTGGATCCTACGTGAATGTATTGAAGAGATTTAAGTTACCATTTACCTATTGAAATCTATGGAACTGGACAGTAAATATGTCATTAATGTGTTTTGAGTTTAATCATGGATAAACTTCAGAAATTTCATAGGAACAGTGTTGTACAGATGTTAAAATGTTGGCTAAATCTGGGGAATTTCCTTAACTACAAATACTCGCTGGATTGTCACTTCAAAGTAGCATAGGAGTATTATATATATATCACCCTGAGCTCAGGACAAGGAAAAATACAAGTACTACTATTATTACTTCATAGGAACTAAGCTCTTTTAACAAAACAATCTTTTAAACAATATTTGACAATTATGGACCTCAGGAATAATGACTATGTATGCCTTACAAAAAGAAGTTGGATTTTTCAAGGGGCAATGCAATGAAAGCATGTTGTGGAAAATGACAATGAAGGGAAAAGTAGCAATTGCATGAGAAATAACATTCCCTTGGAAAATAGTATTTAAAGCAATAAGCAATATTAATGAAATGCAATCAAAACATGAGAAAATAAACATTCAAAAAGTTCTCAGTGGAGAAGTTACTGTCAGTAGAAAATGGCAATCAAGAGAAAAGTAGTGATCACTGAGGAAATATCATTTAAACTCTATTGAGGGAATAACAAAGAAAAATCCCTAAATTCTAGTGATAGGACAGCTTGTACAGTTCATTTTAAGGAAAAAGTCCACCATGTGTGCTATATAAGGCTTTCAGTCACACTGTAATGGTCACCAGCTTTACCTTTTTGGCGTCCCCTCAGGACATTCCCAAAGGTTATCAGTTGTCTGATTTTTTCCAAACATTTCATTTTTTTCATCAGAAGAGAATATTTGCAGCTCAAGGTTGAACTGTGGGGTCCTTGGTATTCTCCAAGCTTGGTTGCTTTCTTGCAGATGGTTTCATAATAACCAAACTAGGTAACATCATCAGTGTTAGTAGGGAATGGAGTTTGCTCTCATTTTATACATTAGTGACTTGTCCTGTCAGTATTTATGTCCCTTGATAGTTCCTTAATTGGGCTGTTACCTACTGTAGCTGATTATTTTGTTTGTTTGCTTGTTTCTTGCATGTTTCTTGCTCTGAGCTGGTGTAAATGAAAAAGGTTAAAACCTGTCAATCTAATGATCTCAGTTTGAATTGTGACTCTCAAAAATTTCTGTCAGTTCTGCAGAATGTCTTCTGATGAAAAGATAAGAGAGAAGATAAACACTGATTGCGATCCAGTTGTATTAAAAGTCATTGCAAATATTTTAATATAACAATAGGGAAATATTCTCTAATATACTGAACAAGATCCTGCAGCAGAGAATAATTATCCAGAATACTACTACACAACTTGAGTCAAATGAGGCCATGAAGAGGTTTCCCTCCCATTTTCATCTAGGGTAAAGGGAATTTATCAGATCTGAGCTGGAATTGTATGTCCTACTTGTACAGCACTGATAAAAATCAAAATGATCTGAACATGGGGTAATCATGCCCTTGAAGTCCATTACATGTATTGTGTGACAATCTAATTTAAGAACTACCATGGTCTGTGATTTGGAACAATGCCAGCTCTGTTATCTAGTAGAAATATATCTAGTAGGACAATATAAATTCTGTAAATTTATTCTGTATTTTTGTCTTTGTTCATTATCAGCTTCTTTAAGTGTAACTAGAATGTAGAAAGTTCTAATGTCTAAGGATCATTTTTATATATAGTTAAATATACGCATATTGCCAGAGATTGTTGTTTTTGCAAAAGTGGTTCTTGATAACCTATTGTTTTCTAGTGAAAACTGATAATTTACTGCATAAGTAAGTTAAATTTACTTAAAACTATTAGATTATAGGACTTTTAGAAAAACAGGAGTTGTTCACTTCTGAGATCCCTCAGGTCCATCTCTGATACCTTAAATATGATCAATAAATCAGAATAGAGCTGGAAGGGGTGTTGGAGGTCTTTTAGTCCATTGCCTTGCTCAAGCAGGAGACCTTATAAATTTCAGGCAGGTGGCTGTTCAGTCTTTTCCTAAAAACCTCCAGTGATGAAGCACCCACAACTTCTGAAGGCAAGTGTTCCACTGGTTAATTCCAGCTTAACTCTTGATTCTAGGATAGCTTCTCTCCTTTTCTATCCATTGCTTGTTGTCTTGCCTTCTGGTGCTTTGGAAAATAAGTCGTATCACTGCTACATTCTATCATTCTTTGTGATAATGCTGAAGGGGAAGACTGTTATCCCATTTTTCTTTCTTTCATTTAAGGAGCTCTGTCTCTCTGTGTGTCTCTGTCTCTCTCTGTCTCCGTCTCTCCCTCTCTCCCTCTCTCTCTTCTCTCTCTCTCTCTCCCTCCTTCCCTCTCTCTCTCCTTCCCTCCCTCCCTCCCTCCAAGCTGCTATAGTCTTTCCTTTCTACTGGAGACAAATGTCATTGGTCCCTGTATGCTTTGATAGGAAAGCTATCAGATTCCTTTGAATATGGAAATGAATCTGCATAAAATGAAACAATTTTTAAATTAAGTTAAGCAAAATTAGAGATTGTAGAAAAGCCTGTTGAAGTTTGATGATGAAACACAATTTCTTCTTAGTATAGTCAGACATCTTAGATATACCACTTATTCAATTATGTTAAATAGTTTGTGCTGGAATCAGGATGAAACTAGGAGTTTGCATTCTAATCACTAAAATGTGACTTATGTCAAGATTATTTTGCACCCATTTGAGAATATTGCTTGGTTATTTTTATGATAAGATTATTTATAGAAAAGAAAAATGGCTTACAAGCCACATGCTACTATTATCTGCAAACTTTGGATGGTATTATGAGCCTGCCTGTTACTATTTCAGATTCTAGTTAAGTAGTATAAAGGAAGACATAACAGATGTTTATGTGCACATGGTGTAGTTTTGTGTGCACTTGGATTTTAAGCTGTTGACATTATGCTGTTGGAAAGAAATTATTTTAAGCAGATTCCCTTTCAATCAAGGCCACAACACCATTTCATACTTTTTGGGAGGGAGGAGAGAAAAAACTTGGCTTATTTCTTATGTCTTTTTTTTCCTTGAGGACATAATCTTTCTGTATTAAAATATGTGTCAGGAATCTTATGAGGCTAAAAGGTAGAAATAAGGAGTTAGTTTATATAAATCAGAACTACTGGTCTTTTAGCTCTAATTAGATGTCTACTGACTTTCTTCAGTAGATGCAATAAATTAAATCTTGTGGGTTCAAAGCTTGAGCAACTTGGAAAAAGAGAAGCCACTGAGGGAAATATATAAACCCTTGGGGGCATTTTTGATATGCAGGGTCTATGTTTGTTCTTCCTGCTTCAAGTTAATGGAAGTGCGAAAATGGATTTTGGCTCACAAATTTTCTAATATTTAGTTTTCCTGTTATATTATTATCTGGTATATTGCATTATACAATTCATCATGCAGGCAATGGTTTTCCATGAGACATTCTACGAATGCAAAAGTTGGACTTTGAGCAAGAAATTTTGGCAATTTTTAACATTGAGCATATTTTGCAGGTGATTTTGAGAATATCGTGTATAGCCAAAGAAACAAGCAAATGGGACATAGAAAAAAAAATCAAACCAGAGTTCTAATTCAAGATCTAAATGATATGGCATGGTAATGTTTTAGATACTTTACTTTTTAATATTTCATATAAAATATATTATCTTATACAATATTAATTATATGAATGCACAGGTCATTTGATAAATCCTTAATGCTACGTAAAGTGGAAAGAAAGACAATAACCATCAGCAAGACAGACGGATTCAATTATAGCAGTAATTGGGTACAATTGTTTGACCCTTGAAGGTTAGGAACAGGTCATCCTATGGGATCACTAAGGATTGACACCAATTTGATAGCATCTAACCACTTACCGTAACTAATCAATGTCCTTCATAAATCAATTATGATTGTATATGTATGTTATTCAGTGGCTGCACAAATCTACACATTTATAAGACAACAACCAAGAGGTACAGCTCCAACTCTTCTTTTATGATTCATAGAAGATATACTTTATCTTGATTCATCAAATAACTTCTTCAGTAAGATGCTTTAAAAAAAGATAATAACCAATTAAAGTTTTATTGCCACTAGTCATTATTTTCTCTTTCCATTCACCTTTCCTAGTATTAAAGACTCCTCCAGAGAACTAGATATTTATATAAGTTTTTCAGAGTAGGATCAGTTGAGTCTGATCATTTGTGCCTCAGTGAGAACTCTGGTTGATTTGTTGATGATCCATTTATTGTTTGTTGGTAATTCTTCCTTGCTTTTTCTCCAACTACCCACAACCAAACTATGTGCTGGTATTCATAGGTTGAAGAACAACAATACTAATGTATTTGCATTCTCCTTGAAGTATTTATATTTTTAAAAAATAATGCACTATTCTTATTAAAGTGTGTGTGTGTGTGTGTATTCAAAAAGAAACAACAAATCCAGATTGACAGTATTTGAGAAGGAGAAATATCTAGCCCTGTGATTGTGAAGCTATGGCACACGTGCCGGAATGGCACAGAAAGTCATCTCTCCGGGCATGCAGGTTGTTGCCTGTTGCTCTTCTGGGTTCTGGTATGCCAGCCAGATGGTCTTCACACACGCAGGAGCACCGGAAACCGGAAGAGCAGTCACCCAGTGCACATGCATACACTGGGAAGATGATCTTCCAGTTTCCAGCATGCACATGTGCACTGGCCAGTTGGCCTTCACATATGTATACACACCAGAAACCAGAAGACCAGGTAGTCAGTGTGCATGCACATGTTGGAAACCGGAAGATCATCTTTCCACCACGTGCATGCACACTGGGCAGCTGCTTTTCCAGTTTCTGGTGCATGCATGCACACCACCCATCTGGTCTTTATGCACACATGTGTGCCAGAAACCGGAAGAACGGATGTCTGGTTTGCATGTGAGTGCCAGAAACTGGTTTCCAGCACACACACACACATGCTCAGGCTCCTGTTTTGGACACTTGGTGATGAAAAGTTTCGTTAACAATTATCTAGACATTTGTTTCCCTATGAAATACTATCCCTGGCACGCTGACAAATCAGCCATCAACAGACAGGTAGATATTAGCAATATCTATAGACTATGCAAAAGAGACAATCAACCAGCCCAAAAGAGAAAAAGATTCCAGCACCTCTTTACCAGTAATCAGCACCCAGCTCAGCATAGATTAATTCCAAGGTTAACTTCAGACCAACAATCGAGTAAACAATACCCCAATCACGAAACTGCCAAAAAGCCATCAGTAAACAGGCCAAACAAAGAACCCCTGAGACCACCCTCACATACACAGGCAGGCAAATCACCAGAATATAAACTAACAGCAAACAGCACTCCTTACTAGCTTTGATGATGTTATCTAGTTAGGTATTGAAATGTCTGCAAGAAAACAAGCAAACTCAGAGAGCACCAAGGACCCGTCATTTCAACTCTGACCTACAAATATTCTCCTTTATAAATACTATCCCTGTTAATAAGAATTCACCTTATAAAATTTATTTCCAGAAGAATTTGTTTGCTCTCACAGCAGGTTCTACTATCTATAGGCTTTTTCTAGGGGGGAAAATGGGATCTGCGAGATTAGAGAAGTGCAGATTATGTGAATTCTTCTCTTTCAACATTTGGCAAATCCATAACCTATGTAACAGCCAAATAAAAATCCTAATCAACGCTTTGCTTTGATTTATTCCCTATTCAGAATACAAAAACTGGCCAGTCCTTTTTACTTTCCCTTTGGGAACAGTATATATGAACTCTGCATTTCACAGTATTTGGTGGAACATGGCATGGAAGAAAAGAGCATGACTATGGGTTTTATCAAGCTGTCTTATTTCAAAGAAATGATTGATTCTTTGTGGATTTTCCTGTCTTCTCAATTTGATTTATGAATGTTACATATGAATATCTTTAGAATGTATTTATTTTGAAGCTGGGCCAATACCTTTGCAGTTTCTAAGCTTTTTTGATGGACAAGCAACCACGGCGGCATCACCAACTGCTGCACCCTCCTCTGACCCCCACAACAAAGCAAACTGACACACACCATGAACACATGGCCAGACCACAAACTCGGAGCCAAACCAAAGCCCGGGATGTTACACCTCAGCTATCTGCTCAGGACATTACATCACAGAACTTACGAGGTTACAACACAAAGGCTCAGGATGTTACAACACAGCCAACCCCCCCCCCCCCCGGAGGTTGCAGCACAGGATTCAGGAGATAACTACAATAGAGTTCAGAATGTCATCACACAGCCCATTACCCAGGTTGTTACAACACAAAAGAACAATAGGCACACAGCCAATACCTCAGCCACGGCAGTACCTCAGCCACACAGGATGTTATGAAACAGCCGACTAATCTGCAAACATGAACTCCATCAACTAACCAAGATGTTACTACACAGCCAACCAATCCATCTACAGCAACAAAGCCAGCACTCCACACACACACACACACACACACACACACACACACACACACAAACAAATATTTATAGAAAGACGGCAGCTCTGATCACTCTTTGTTCGCACAAGCATGAAGCCGAAAGCACCAGCCTGAAGATGATGAGTGGGACCTCGTCAAAATGTCACCAAGATACTCTCAATCTTACAGTATATGTGCTGGTCTTGTTGTATTTGGGTGTAAGATTGAGATTGACTTGGCAACATTTCAGCGAGGTCTCACTCGCCATCTTCAGGCTCGGTTTGGGGCTTAAAGTGTGATAGGAGCTGCCATCTGTTTGTGTGTGTGTGTGTGTGTGTGTGTGTATACATATTTTTTTTTTTTTTTTTAGAATTTTATTAGAATTTGTAGGCCGCCCTTTTCCCTGAGGGGACTCAGGGCGGCTCACACAAAAACTGGGAAGGGGGAATACAGACATTAGGACAAGAACATGTAATAAAATAGCAAGCAACATACATTCATCATTCGGGAGGGGTAACTATCCTATCCCCAGGCCTGACGGGCGAGCCAGTTCTTCAAGGCTATGCGGAAGGCTTGGACGGTGGAGAGGGTACGAATCTCCACGGGGAGCTCGTTCCAAAGGGTCGGGGCTACTGCTGAGAAGGCCCTCCTCCTTGTAGTTGCCAGCCGACACTGGCTGGCCGATGGAATACGGAGGAGGCCTAATCTATGGGATCTTATCGGTCGCAGGGATGTAATTGGCAGAAGGCGGTCTCTCAAGTATCCAGATCCACTGCCATGTAGGGCTTTATGGGTGATTAATAGCACCTTGAAGCGCATCCGGAGATCAACAGGTAGCCAGCGCAGCTCGCGGAGGATAGGTGTTATGCGGGTGAATCGGGGTGCACCCGCAATCACTCGCGCGGCTGCATTCTGCACTAGCTGAAGTCGCCGGATGCTCCTCAAGGGCAGCCCCATGTAGAGCACATTGCAGTATTCCAGCCTAGAGGTCACAAGGGCCCGAGTGACTGTTGTGAGAGCCTCCCGATTCAGGTAGGGTCGCAACTGGCGCACCAGGCGAACCTGGGCGAATGCCCCCCTGGTCACAGCCGTTAAGTGGTGGTCAAATGACAGCTGTGGATCCAGGAGGACTCCCAAGTTGCGAACCCTCTCTGAGGGGTATAGAATTTGACCCCCAGCCTGAGTGGTGGAATAGTAGCCAAATCTTTGGGAGGGAAACACAACAGCCACTCGGTCTTTTCTGGGTTGAGCACAAGCTTGTTAACCCTCATCCAGTCCATAACGGCCTCAAGGCCCCGGCTCATCACGTCTACCGCTTCATTGAGTTGGCACGGGGCGGACAGATACAATTGAGTATCGTCCGCATATTGATGGTATCTAATCCCGTGCCTGCGGATGATCTCTCCCAGCGGTTTCATGTAGATGTTGAATAGTAGGGGGGATAAGACCGAGCCCTGAGGCACCCCATAATTTAGGGGCCTAGGGGACGATCTCTGCCCCCCCACTAACACCGACTGTGACCTGTCCGAGAGGTAGGAGGAGAACCACCGTAGCACGGTGCCTCCCACTCCCACCTCCCGCAGTCGTCGCAGAAGGATACCATGGTCGATGGTATCGAAAGCCGCTGAGAGGTCAAGGAGGACCAGGATGGAGGAACGTCCTTCATCTCTGGCTCTCCAGAGATCATCCATCAATGCGACCAAAGCGGTTTCTGTGCTGTAACCGGGCCTGAAGCCTGACTGGAAGGGGTCTAGGTAGTTTGCTTCCTCCAAGGACCGTTGGAGCTGGAAGGCCACCACCTTCTCAACAACCTTCCCCAGGAAGGGAAGGTTGGAGACTGGACGATAGCTATTAAGAACAGCTGGATCCAAGGATGGTTTCTTCAGGAGGGGTCTCACCACCGCCGCTTTCAGTGTGGCGGGGAAGTTCCCCTCCCGAAGGGAGGCGGTTACAACCGCCTGGATCCAGCCTCGTGTCACCTCACTGCAGTTAGTAACCAGCCATGAGGGACACGGATCCAGAACGCAGGTGGAGGTACTTACAGCTCTCATGGCCTTGTCCACATCCCCGGGGGTAACGTCCTGAAACTCAACCCAGAGCTGTTTTACTTGGTCCCCCTGCGCCTCGGCTGGAACTGCGGGGGTGGAGTCCAAGTCCGACCGAAACCGAGCAATTTTGTCCGCTAAGAATTGGGCATACTCTTCAGCTCTGCCCTGCAAGGGTTTCCCCGTCTCCCTTTTGTTCAATAGGGAGCGGGTTATCCTAAACAGGGCGGCTGGACGGGACTCAGCGGATGCTACCAGGGTGGCTATGTGCGATCTTTTTGCTGCCCTAAGTGCCCTGGTGTATTCCCTGGTGCAGGTGGTTACCATTGCCCGGTTCGATTCGGACTTATCGGACCTCCAACGGTGCTCTAGGCATCTCCTCCGGCGCTTCATCTCCCGGAGTTCCTCGGTGAACCAAGGGGGTCTCCGGGATCCGCCGCCTCGGAGGAGCCGCAGTGGCGCAATCCGGTCGAGGGCCTCCGACGCTGCCGAGTGCCACGCAGCAGCCAGAGTCTCCACCGGACTGTGGACGAAAGTGTCAGGAATAACCCCAAGCTCTGTCTGGAACCTTGACGGCTCCATAAGACGCCTGGGGCGGAACCACCTGGTCGGTTCCTCCTCCCTACAGTGGGGGTTTGGCCTCCGGAAGTCGAGCCTCAGTAGGCAACGGTCTGACCACGACAGGGGTATGATGTCACTCCCCCTCAGACCAAGATCACAAATCCACTGCTCCGAGAGAAATACGAGGTCAAGCATGTGTCCCGCTGAATGGGTTGGGCCCCGAATTACTTGGGTCAAGCCCATGGCTGTCATGGAAGCCATGAACTCCTGCGCCCCATCAGAGTTTTCACCGAGCGACGGCAAATTAAAGTCCCCCAGGACCATCAACCTAGGGAACTCAATTGCCAGCTCGGCTACCGACTCGAGGAGCGAGGGGAGGGCTGCTGCAATGCTGTTGGGAGGCAGGTACGTTAGCAGCAGACCCACTTGACCCTTGAGGTCCAACTTTAACAGCAAAGACTCACACCCGACAATCTCCGGAGCAGGGACCCTACGAGGAACTAACGACTCTCGGATAACAGCGGCCACACCCCCACCCCTTCCCTGGGCTCTCGGCTGATGCAGCACCTGAAATCCTTCTGGGCACAGCTCTACAAGGGGGACTCCTCCCTCTGGGCCCAGCCAGGTTTCAGTAATACATGCCAGGTCTGCCCTCTCGTCTAAAATTAAGTCCCGGACGAGAGGAGCTTTATGTACAACAGACCTGGCATTTAGCGACAACAGCCTGAGACCAGGGTCCTGACTACTTGCGCCATCTGGTCTTGGAGTGGGACTCCTAGGGCCGGAAGGAGGGATCTCTGTAATGTAGCGAACCCTCCTTCCCCGGTAATGGCCTGCCCTAAAGTCCCCGCCGTATCTGCCCCTCCCTGTTACGACCGCAATACCCCGACCCTCTCCCGTGTCTCTGGTCCCCTCAACCACCCCCGTGGCCCCCGCAACTCCCGGCAGGTCCTCCGAATCACGCATACTCATACACTCCCCCAAACAGTCCCCACGTAAGAAGTTAAAAACACAAAATTTACAACAATATGATCATAAAAGTGGGACATTCATTCATCTCAAGCGTACCTCATGCATAGCCCATACAAAGAAAGAAGAGAAAGATGAAAGAAAAGAAAGAAATTATAAATTGCGCAAAAAATTAATTAGTTTAAAGTGCGAATAGTTCTGGGAAGGTCCAAAAAAGTCCAAGATGGTTGAGGCAAGGGGAGGGCCTTCTATGTACTGTAAGTACCCCCGCTCGGCCAGTAATGGCGCTATCTGTGGTAGCAGGTCCAAGGCGGCATCAGGCAACAGTGGCCGTGGCAGATGAAAGTGCAGATAAAAGAGCAGATGAAGATATACTCCAAAAAGTCCAAAAGCCGCATTCCAAGAGGAGTCTAATCTCACCCAGCAAAAGGCCCTGCGATGGCGACGGCCCAGTGGAGGGGAGAATGCACCAACAGGGGAGGCCAAGCCGAGGGGAGAGGAAGGGGGGTGCAATAGCAGCAGATGAAGACAGCCTCCCATTCTCTCCCAGTGCTGTTCCAGGCTAACCGCCTTCTCCCTGGGGCGATGAATAGTCCAGTGCAAGTCCACAGCAACCAAAAACACAGACGAGACAAAGAAAGTAGCATAAAGGGGGGGGAGATTCTCTCAGCCAGCAAGTGGAGGAGAGTCAAGGCTCTCTCAGGTCAGCCGGGTCACAACGAACCTCCAACAATAGTTACCCAACGTCTCTAGCCGAGTTGGGCCGCGACGCCTTCCAAGCGGCACCCGGGCGGTGTCTTTAAACGCCGCTCTGAATCAGCTGGGCCGCGGCGTCTTCCGGGCGTCCCCGAACGGCGTCAGCGTCTTTCGCAAAAGGCAGCCTCGGAGAGCAAAATCTCTCCAGTCCGCTGCCAGCACCAGACTCTCCGTGAAGTCGCTCGTGCCCTGATCTCTCTCCAGCCTCCGAACGGCACCCGGGCGGTGTCTTTACGCGCCTCACTAATCAGCTGGGCCGCGGCGTCTTCCGGGCACCTCCGAGCGGCATCGGCGTTTTTCGTAAAAGGCAGCCTGGGAGAGCAAAATCTCTCCAGTCCGCTGCCAGCACCAGACCCTCCGAGAAATCGCTCGTGCCCTGGTCTCTCTCTAGCTCGATTTCTGGGGGCAATTTCTCCTTCTTTGGCTATTTTTCCCGTATGTTTATATACATATAAACATACACATACACACACATATCTCTCTATCTATCTATCTATCTATCTATCTATCTATCTATCTATCTATCTATCTATCTATCATCTATCTATCTATCTATCTATCTATCTATCTATCTATTTATCTATCTATCTATCGTTGGTTATTCGGGTTTTCTCCCGCATAAAATTGGAGGTGTTTTGGCGAGGTTTCAATGAAGTCTCATTCGTCATCTTCAGGTTGGTTTACTCAGCTTGGTGCTTCTTGGAGCAATGTAAGATTGCAGCTGTTTCTTTCTTTGTAACTGCCAGTGGGGGTTTGAGCTGATCAGGTGGGAGCTTGGCTGTGTTCTGATTGGGTGGAGGTGTGTTCTGATTGGTTGGGGGTTTTGTGCTTGGCTCAGTCTGAGTTGCCGGGGGATTTGAGCTGGTGAGCTGCGTTGCTGTTGTTGGGCTTCGTGTTTGTGGCTGTGCCAGGTCTTCTTGGTGGGTGTCAATCTGCTTCATGTATGGATTGGAGGGGTTTAAAGTGACTAATGATGCAGTTGCAGTCTGGCTTCTGGTCCTTGGTCGTGCCTCGTCATCAGTGTGGGTTTGAGTCTGCTTTCTGCGTGGATGTGTGGTGGTGACATCCTGTGTGGCTCTCGTGAGTGGGTCTGGTGTCATTCCTTATGTTAGGGACTCATTTGTCAATAAGGGGGGATTTCCAAATGGCTAGCAGGTGGGAGGCATCATCCAGTTTGTTCATGCTATGTGGGCATTTTTCTATCTCGATGGCTTCTCTGATTATTCTGTTGTTAAAGTATTCAGTTTTGGCGATAGTTCTGGTCTTTTTAAAATATATATATTTTCCCTCGGACATATGTGCTAGTTACTCCTAACTCTAGGAGGCAGTGCTCATCTCCATATCAAAGCCGAAGAGCCAGCGCTGTCCAAAGACATCTCCGTGGTCATGTGGCCGGCATGACTAGATGCTGAAGGTGCATGGAATGCTGTTACCTTCCCACCAAAGGTGGTTCCTATTTTTCTACTTGCATTTTTACATCCTTTCGAACTGCTAGGTTAACAGAAGCTGGGACAAGTAACGGGAGCTCACTCTATTACACAGCACTACGGATTCGAACTGCTGCAACACCAACTTGTCCACCATATATACATACACACACAGTATATGTTTTGAATTTAGTTAGAATGGATGCTGCCCTTTATATACAATCATGTCAAGCAGACAGATTGTCTAAACAAATAAAGAAAATTGCTTTCAGAACCAAATCTTGCAATATAAGTGGTATTATAGTTACATTTATTTGAATTGAAATAAACAGACTTTACCAGAGGAAGTTATCTGGCACTGTTGTATAATAATTATGAAACTACCTTGATGAAGTAATTATTTGCTTCCTGGTGTGAAAGTAGATCTTAAGTCTGACTAAAGAATTTCATTTTAATGAAGATTTACTTTCATGTAAATATCTCAATAAAATACTAGATTGGTATTTCAGTATATATAGTGTCAATATAAGAATCTTATTAACACATTTGCTAACTCCATCAGTTAAGACTTCTGTTTTCTTCAGCCAAACCACAAGACTTTTTATGATGCATGAATAGACATGATTCACGGCAATGAGAAAATATATTGCTAAAAAGAAATGAAGTATGATTTTAAATCAGGACATTTTACACCATTAAATGATATCAGCAGCCATAGTGAGGATCCACACACCACACTGCTAATCTGCTGCCTGGGAATCTTAATTAAATTGTTGAAAGAAATGTCCCTCTGGGTTCGGTTTCAAGTGGGATGAAAGACACTGGAAACATGGAGAGTGCTTGGAAAGATGGTTTAATGCCTTGCAGCTCCTGGGTGAAACGGGAAGAGATAATAAAAGTCCCTGGGTTTTATGTCCTCTGTGGGCTTTGAACTTACTGGGGCACAAGAAAAATATCCTATCAGAGGTCATAGCTAGCTTTGTAGGTTGCCTGTGTGCTAAGTTTGGTTGAAACTTGGTGGGTGGTGCAATGAAGGGCAATGAAATGGGGTAGATATTTGTTATGTAGAATAGACTGACTCAGGCCTTAATGGATCATTGGCAAGGGTGGGGAGGGGGCTATTAAGAGTGAGTCTGTTTTCTGTCTAAAACATGTTTCTCCATTTCTCATCCCAGAAAATATAATATTCTGTCTTTTTAATATTTCCTAGGATATTTCATTTTTCTAGTACAGGGGTGGGTGCTAACTTCCTTCAATAGTTCAGCTTTCTTTTAAAATATTGAATTTATTATTTGCAGCCCATCTCACCTTGAATGGTGAGAATTCTAAAGGAATCCATCCCAATTAGGAAAACATAGTTCCTTCCCTCACCCCTACCAAGTTAGTGCTGCTTCTCTTCTACAACTATTTTTGTCTTTCTATTTTAATTTGCAGTCTTCTGCATACTTGCA
Organism: Thamnophis sirtalis; assembly: GCF_051295495.1. Lineage (NCBI taxonomy): Eukaryota > Metazoa > Chordata > Lepidosauria > Squamata > Natricidae > Thamnophis > Thamnophis sirtalis. The sequence continues at coordinate 132,301,660 of NW_028261381.1, read as the reverse complement.
CAGGGATACATCCTACTATACAAAAGAGACAATCAATAAGCCAAAAAGGGAACAAAAGACTAAGCACTTGTCCACCAGCAATCAGCACTTAGATGAGCGCAGATTAACTCCAAGATTAACTTCAGACTAACAATAAAGTAAACAATACCACAATCAAGTAGCTGTTAAATAAGCCAACAGTAAACATCCCAACCAAAGAATTTCTAAAACCGCCCCCTTCAACAATGACAGGGCAAGCCACTAGAATACAGATTGAAAGCAAACCCCAGGAGCACTGATGATGTTATCAAGTTTGGGTAATTAAACATCTGCATGAAAACAACCAAATTCAGAAAGCACCAAGGACCCCAAATTTCAATTCTGAGCTACAAATATTCCTTTTATTGGTAATACATCCTACTGAGACTGAATAAAACCAAATTCTATTTTTTCATGTTTAGGTTTGCATTGCCTATCTTAGCGATGGTGAACCATTTTTGGCTCACATGTCATAAATGGGAGGAGCGCAAGGGGGGTCATGAGCAAGCGTGCCACACCCATGATGCAATGTGTGACCCCTCCCCAGAGCACACGCACTCATGACAGGCATGATCCCCTATTTTTTGCATGCTTTTTTTGTCCTCCCAGGGTCCAGAGGCTTTATAGGAACCTGCGGAGGGCGAAAAGAGCCTCCCCCACTGACCCATCCCCGGAGGCCCTCCAGTACATAAAACTGGCCCTACGGGCAAACCAGAAGTTCTTCCAGTTTGCTCGTAGGGCTGTTTTTAGTCCTCCGGAGCCTTCAGGAACCTTCAGGAGGCTTTTCTGAAGGCTCCAGAGGGCTTAAACCGGCCCTACGAGCAAACCGGAAGTCCATTTCCGAACTTCCGGATTGCCCATAGGGTCGTTTTTTTGCACTCAGAAGGCTTCAGGGAAGCTCCGGAAGCCTCCGGAAGGCCTCTGCGGGGGCGGGTGGGCTGTTTTCGCCCTTCCCAGGCTTCTATAAAGCTTCTGGAGCCTGGGAGGTAAAAAAATGGGTTTAAAAAGGGTGAACTCAGTGGTTCCACCACAAAACCGCGGATGACAAAATCGCGGTCGACGAAAGCGCGTATGTGACATCATCACAGCGCGATGAAAAAGATCGAAAAATGTAAAAATAAAGCTAAAACCTTACCCTAACCCCCCCAAACCTAACCCTAAACCTAACCCTAAACCTAACCCTTAATCTAACCCTAAACCTAATCCTAAACCTAACCCTTAACCTAACGAAAAACCTAACGCTAACCCTTAACTTAATGCTAAACGTAACGCTAACGCTCTAACCCTAACCCTAACCCTTAACCTAACCCTAACCCTAACCCTAACCCTAACCCTTAACCTAACCCTTACCTTTATGTGAATCGGCTTGCTGTAATTTAATTTTTATTTCAATTTTTCAATCTTTTTCGTCGCGTTGTGATGACATCACATACGCGATTTCGTCGACCGCGCTTTTGTGGAACGCGCTTTTGACGGGTCACGGAACTCAGCTGGCCAGCGTGCACCTCACATGCCCTGACAAATGGCTCTATGTGCCACCTGTGGCGCACATGTCATAGTTCGTCATCCAGGGCCTATCTGCTAAACAAATATTTCCTTCTCCTCTTCCATTTCAGCATTAATTCATTTTAAACTGAATGAATCTGAAATTTAAAAAAAACACCTTCTGCTAACTATGGAGAATTAGGTGAACTAGGTTTTTAGTTGATAAAAACTATAATTGGTCACTTTTTAAATATAACTTTGGAAATTATCTTTTCCTCAATAAAAGAGTATATTATTTCAGTTAAACTTTTTCTTTCTTTCTATAGGATACATCGAATTTGAAAAACTCCACTGAGGTACAACACAAGACAGGAAGAATATTAAAAGTAGATAGCAATAGCAATAGTACTTAGACTTAAATACTGCTTTACAATGCTTTACAGCCCTCTCTAAGTAATTTACAGAGTCAGCATATTTCCCACAACAATTTGGAACTTCATTTTACCCACCTCAAAAGGACTGAAGGCTGAGTCAACTTTGAGCCTGGTGAGATTTGAACTGTCAAATTGCAAACAGTTGGCAGTCAGCAGAAATAGCCTGCAGTACTGTTTCATAACAAAACAACAGGAAAATATGTTATTAACAGCCTCTAACTTGATGCTCTGGACCACATTCTACAAATAACACCACTAAGGAAAGTGTCTTACTCCCAGAAGGTTCTCTAGGATATCCAGGAAACTTAAGAATTTCTCAGAATTTCATAATAGCAATAGCACTTATACTTATATACTGCTTCACAGTGCTTTACAACCCCCTCTAAACAGTTTACAGAGTTAGCAGATTGCCCCAACAATCTGTATCACAAATTTACCCACCTCAGAAGGATGGAAGGCTGAGTCAAATTTGATCCAATGAGAATCGAACTGCCAAACTGCAAGCCACCAGCAGTTAGCAGAGGTTCCCTGCAGTACTTCATTCTAACCACTGTGCCACCATGGTTCAGGACTGTAAGAACTGCTGCTACTGTGATGATAGGACAATACTTGTCTATATGACAGAGGTAGACATTTAAAAGGCCCCAGTTCTTGGCCACTTATTCATTGACCAGCAGCTGTGAGCCAGGAGCACCCACAGATTATGGACTAGTACTTAATAAGAATTGCAACCCTGCCTAGAACCTGGGCCAGAACCAATGTGGACTACCCTGTTACTGTTGGCCTCTGAAATCATAGCACTCCATCTTGCAGGGAGTAAGCCTGAATCTGCTCTTTCTAGAGCCTCCAGGCACTGGTACAGGACTTTAAGCAGAGCTGTACAGCTGGGTATTATCAGTATACTGAAGGTATCTCATTCTGTGTTGCTGGATAGCCTCTCTCAGTGTCTTCATATGGATATTAAATAGTAAAGAGAGCTGATCCCTAAAGAACTTCACAATGAGGATCTTCCTGACTCTATTGCTTCTCACAACATCTGAAATAGTTCTAGAGGGAGGGTAACTACCGTAACATTGTTCCTTGAAGTCCCATTTCCTGTGAATGGTCCTGAAAGGTACCATAATCAGTTGTCTTAAAGACAACTAGGAGATCAAGAAGGCTAAGGAGAGTCTTGCTTATACTCTCCAACTCCTATTACAATTTTCACTACAAAAATAAAGTTGAAAACTGATCAATCGTTCTTCAAATTAGGTGTATCAGGCCATGGTTGCTTGAGCAGAGGAGTACCTTTAATATCACATGTGCAGGAAAGATTAGTATTAGTTTCATTTTGTGGATTGTTTTTATTTTTTCGTTGTATCTTTTTGTTTGAGATGTGGCTTTATAATATGAATGAGGTTGCTGAATAAATGAATATAAAATAAGCATGCTCTGCCACTGTGGGAAACAGAGTGTTAAACAAGATAAACCATTAGTCTGTGATCCTGCATGTTCTTAGCTAGGAGAAAATCTCATGAGATAAATGGGACTTATTTTCAAGCAAATCAAACACTCAACTGTTAGTCAGTTAATAGTTTCTTAATTTCTTAAAAAGAAACATTATAAAATGTAGTAGCTGGTCCTTCACAGAACAACAGCTAAGCCTAATGAAGATTCTTGGTATCAAAGCTGAACTGCATAATACCAATGGAATGCATTACTTTGTAAGCAAATCAGCCCCATTTGTTTTCTCTCCTACTGATGTATTTTTAATGGAAATGCCCTGTGAGATAACAGACATTAAGTGATGGAGAGAATTAGATGCCACATTTGGTTTATGGAGCAAAAAACTGTGTGGGCAACCAATCAGAAATGGACCAACATGCAAAGCAGGGGGTAACAAATGGGGCTCAGAAGTGCATAATACAAATGTGCATTCTCATCACTTTTGTTGTTTGCTTTGATCACTGCCCCCTCCAAGTGAGCCTGAAAGAAATTAGAAAATGCTTGTGAACCAAGAACCCAAGCATCATGCTGAAATGATGAAATAATATTATTAGAGCAAAATGAGAACAAAAACACAAATAAAAACCTACTAGAAAAGCGACTGACTGAAACTAGGAAGCAAAAGCAAAGCTCTTCATGTAGCAGTTGATAGGGAATCAAAACTAAGCAGGACAGCTGAATTGTATTTTAAAAAAGTAGGAGGGAAGGAAGGGAAGAAAAGAAGGAAAGTAGGTGTTGGGGATTGCTGCCTGTGCTTGGGAAAAGCAGCTGTAGCCAGGCATAAATGTGTCCGGCCCCTATTTCTTTAATTTAATAGAATGGAATGGAATGGAATGGAATGGAATAGAATAGAATAGAATAGAATAGAATAGAATAGAATAGAATCTGGAAGGAGGTCTTCTAGTCCAGCCCCCTACACCAATTCAGGCAAGTGGCTGTCTTGTCTCTTCTTAAAAATCTCCAGTGATGAAACACCCACAACTTCTGTAGGCGAAGTGTTCCACTGGTTAATTGTCCTCATTGTAAGAAAGTTTTTCCTTAAGTCCAGGTTGCTTCTCTCCTTGATTAATTTCCATTCATTGTTTCTTGTCTTGCCTTCTGGTGCTTTGGAAAATAAGTTGATCCCCTCTTCTTTGTGGCAGCCCTTAAAATACTGCTATCATGCTTTCATATATTCATTTACTCACAAGCAGTTACACCCTGGCATTTTTAAAGAACATTCTGACCTCCAGAGAAAGCTTGATCCTAGTGAAGCCCTTAGCCTACAAAAATAGATGTTAGGATAGAATGGGGAGGGAGTGTTGGAGGAGAGTGGTAGGAAATGGCACATAGAAAGGGAACCTAAGGTGACCTCTGAAGATTAGCAACTATTAAAAGCAGACAAGCAGACTTTTATTCAATTGACAGAACCACAGCATATCCTGATGGGAACACTGCCTGGAAATTTGCTTGAAGCAAAATAGTTACTAGAAAAAGGAAGAAGCCAAAACAGTACCTCATTCCTACTAAGAATGTTTGGAAAAAGACAAGTTTTATGTCATTTTAAAAAGTTTGATATTTTTTTTAAATAAGTAGTAAAAGAATAAGTATTAAAGAAATGAATATTAAAGAAATATTGATGTGGAAACATCAATTTGAAAAGTTCTACAAGGATAGAATTGACCCAGAGCAGGATGGAGAAGGTATGTGTGACAATAAAACATTGTGCACAGTTTTACTACTCTGTGGTGTGTCCAATGGAAGGGAAGAAAGGAAGAAGGAATCTACAGGAAATCAAATATGAAGCAAATAATAAAATAAAGTGTATTGCAGGGCGGAGAAAATGAAACTCAAGAATATGTTGTTTCTCCTATATTTATTTTTCTTTCATTTCCTTCCCAGGGGTAAAACAAAATATACTGAAATGCTAACATAGATTCTACTGTGTTATAATGGTTTCATGTGCTTGAGGTTATATAGATTTTAAATAGTTAAGTCAAGATACTACTAATAATAATGCAATAGAATGAAAAGGCTCTAGTATCATAACACAGGTCAGCATCAATTTATAAACTATTTCCCTGACTCTAAAATCATAGAATATCATAGTGCTTCTTTATTTTAGAGTATTTAGCCAGTGGGTTTTTTTGTTTTTTTAAAAAAGAAGTGCTTCTCAGATATCTGAAATTTAAAATAAAACTATACTGAGCTGCAAGGCAAATATTAGCAAAAATATTTTCAAACAGCTTAAAACTAGTACCAATTTCATTGTCTCTGGATGCATTTAAACTATATCCGAACAACAGTGCACCTTGAATTCATTGAGTAGAAGATGGGTTAATTGCTGAAATCAGGATTGAAATGCTACCGGTTTGGGCCTGTTCGCTCGAACAAGTAGTAAAAAACATGCTTTAAAAAGTAAAAAAAAAAAGTTCCAATGATCAGCTATGTGACAATCAGTTGCGCTGCACAAACGTAGGAACTTTTTAAAACTTTTTTTCAGCATTTTTTTTACTACCTATTCACCTGAACCGGTAGTAAAAAAAAAAATGCTAAAAAAAAGTTTTAAAAAGTTCCGACAATCAGCTGTGCGACAATCAGCTGAGCCTGACTGTCTGTGAGATTCCTGTTTGTTGTAGGGAGCATTTTGTGTAAATTCCAGCTCCTTTTACATTGTATGTGAGTCAGTTGTGCAGCTTTTGTGTTATTTTTTGGGTAAAATGTGATAGTTGGTTTTTGAGCTCTGTGACTGTGAGATTCCTGCTTGTTGCAGGTGACATTTTTATGAAGTCCAGCTGCTTTTACATTATATGTGAGTTAGTTGTGCAGCCACTCCCACCCGATCACATGCCCACCAAGCCATGCCCATCTGGTCACATGTCCACCAAGCCATGCCCAAAGAACCAATAGGGATTTTTTTTGAATTTCATCACTGGCTGAAATGCCTCTTTCAGCTATGATTCTATTAAATCTTTTCCTGATTTATGTATGGCAATAAGTTGGCTATTGGTGATTGAAGCAGTCACTGTACTTCCAGTTTTGAAAAAGAAATATACAAATATTAGATGAACTGATGAACTTGAAAGATGAACTTGAAAGATCCAAAATTATGTTATATCAGGACAAATATAGACTTTTATGACAAACTACCAAGAGTTTGCATGTGTCTTTGTATGTATCAGATAAGCCAGGAGAGGCTTTGGTGCTTCTTCCTTATCACTGTATTTTTTGGAGCAGATCAAGTTGATCCAAACCAGCACTTGACTGTGGGAGTATCTTTAAATGTCTGTTCTGGGCAAGCTTTCTGGGGCTTCTTTGCCAAGTCCATGAGATCCACAGTCCCTTACAACAAGATGTAAGGAGACAGATTGTATGAGAAAAAAGCTTCAAAGTAGTTCCACAAGTTTCTGAAAATTGCAGCTACATTCCAAAGTATCTTAATAGAGCTGAGTTGAGAAATGTTATCTTGTGTGACCCATGTTAAATTGTTCATTGGAAAGGGCAGGAGTAAGGCTGAACCAAGAATTTCTTTATAAGATTTATGAGGCCACTCAACTCAAACAGGGTGACTCTGGGTAACGTACAACATAATCAAATAATACATCTAAAAAGGAAGACAAAATGATGAGATGAAGGATGTCATGAATACATTCTTCTTGAAGCACATTATCTGGCTTTGAATCCAAAGAATAGCACATCCCTAATTTAATTGAAATACACCAGTGATATATCAATCTGATTTACCATAGAATTCTGTGGGGGGAAAAAACTCTGGAAAAGTTATTATAAAGCAAAGCAAATTATGTAGGAAAATAAGTTTAGTGACAGACTCCTATCCAGATCTCATCACCACTAATTTCTTTGTTGGAAAAGCTTCCTCTGTGCTTCAGTGGGAAAGACATATTTTTTATGGAAACATCAACTTATTTTCATCACCATTTTTTTACATTGAAATGTTGTTTTCTTGTTCCAATGAATTGTTCATTCCTTTCAAAACCAGCAGAAGTGTTCTGTGTGTGCTTAGTCCTACAAATAAAAAATAATACATACTTAGTATGATATTTGGTATGAATTTTGGCATCCCTCCAGCAAGCCTCGTCTTGCCCAATCTTGAAATGAATAGGAGCTTAATGCAGAAAAACAGAGATAGAAAAAGGAATTTCATATTCCGTTGCTAAGAAATACATCTTTCTTCAATACAGTACAGTATATAAATATCCTATAATGTTTAGCTATCAAGCAAATGTGACTGAAGTTCCATACTTTTGAGCCATTGTAAGGTGGGGATTCTGTTGTCACTCAGTGGCCAATCAAGGGCTTAAAAAAAGATTCAGAAATAATAGGCTTCAATCAGGGTAAAATGTCAAAAAAAAGATCTTGAATAAACATTAGGGAAATTATCAGGATATACTTGTTGATATAACAATCTGTGTCTTTTCATCTTGCCAGAAATGTCTGCAGATGTACCCAATGGAGCCTTCTGACAGCTGCAGAACCTTCCTAGGACTTTGGTTTATCCCAAGATTCAGATTCTGAGCTTTTGCAACTTTGTTATACTTTTCTTAAGGGATAACAAATATAAATAATAATTCATGGAGATGGCTTACTGATATATTTTATAAATAATGGTCACAATTTCAGATAGTTGAAGTTCTGCCAGGGATATTTTTAGAAAGACACAATCTCTGGCAGGCAACATCTGGTGATGATCTTCTCAATAACTTGGGAATTCAGATAGTTGAGTCTTTGCTAACATTATTTTATGTTAAACATTGTTTGTAGTATGCAGTACTGTTCGTGTCTATGGAGATTCCTAGTTATCCTGGTCATGTTTGTTCCAAAGATGCTTTCTTTCAAAAGACAACTGGCTATTCTTGTTTTGCTTGGAGACATTTTGCTTCTCATCCCAGAAGCTTCTTCAATTCTGATTGAATGATGAAAAATTGAAGAATTTTGACCAGATGACTGCAATAAATCTTTCCCTTCTCCATCATTCAGTCAGAACTGAAAAAGTTTCTTGGATGAGAAGCAAAAGGTCTTTCAACAAAACAAGAATGTCCAATTGCCTTTTGAAAGAAAGCACATTTGGGACAGTTATTGTTTCCTTCCTTAACTAGTATAGGAAGGAACTCCTGTCTTCTTTATCTTAACTGTTACAAGAAGGAATACGGATGAAAGTCTCAAAAGGAAAAATAATATCAATACAAATCATGCCAACATACACTGTCTCAACTGGCTGAGGAAGCCTTTCTGTCCCAGGTTATATTAGTTATGTGCAAAAAGGGCAAAGAGGCCCACACCATATCAATAGCACTTAGACACATACTGCTTGACAATGCTTTACAACCCTCTCTAAGCGGTTTATAGAGTCAGCATATTGCCCCCAACAATTTGGGTCCCCATTTTACCCACTTCTGAAGAATGGAAGGCTGAGTCAACCATTATTTCCTCACCAATCTTTCACCGTCCTTTTATAGGAATAGTTCAACATAGTTCATTTGTATTTGACTGATACAAAACCACTGAACGAATCAATGTATTCTGCACACTGATGAATGTTTCTCAATACAGTAAAAGTATGTCTACACTCTGAAGCTCCAAGACTTTCCTAGGGTCTTTGGTTCAGTCCAACGAAGTGCTTTTAAAAGATGCTAAGCGATCATAATGGAACAAAATGGAACCCATAAACGTATGGGTTAGTTTATTTATTAACTTGTTACATTAACTTATTAAACTATTTGTTAGAATAACAATTATATCTCATTATAGTCCCTTGCGTTATAGCATCAAGCACAGCACTGAAATTCAATTGCTGCTTTTTTTGCAGAAAATGGACCATGTTTATCCAAAGGGACTAGAATGAAGTTTGCTGCCTTCATATTGTTCTATTTTTGCCTCCACAGAAGATTTAAGACACTCCTGTAACCTGTTCAAATTCTTGCTCCAAACTGCCTGAAAAAACTTGGCCAGCCTACATTTTCCATAAATAAACTGACTTGTTCCAAAGGTTTTGATCAGTTATCCTTTGCAATGCCCATTTCATCCACTTGTATGATTCAGTTACAAAGAAAAAAATACATAAAAAATAATATGCAAAGTGCCTATTTTATGAAAAATTGTGCAAAACTATTTTGAGGAGGGAAGGGTAGGAGAGGGCAGAGGAGGGGACAAGGGAGGAACACAGATGCACTGAATTTCAGACTGATACCTGTAGTCTTAATACAAGCTAGGTAAAAAGACTCATTGATCAGTTCATACTCAAAAATATCATATTTAAATTAAAAGATTTTAAATGGGGTCTGGAAAATCACCCCCTGTATGTCAGCAATCCTTTTTAATGCCTCAGCAACTTCCTGCTTCTATTATCCTATCCGGTCTCCTTCCAGGAAATACTATGACAATGTGTTAAAGCATCATTCCTCATACCATGCCTGTGGTAGAAATGCATTTGCATTAAAATTATTTCTTTTTCTTAACAAATAATGTGTCACAGTAATACTTAGGCAAAAACTCTGCCCACTCAAATCTTTAAAAGCGTAGAAATTACTAGTTAAGGAAACCTTCAGGCCTCAGTGAAACACATCGATTCATTCTTCAAACATCTCTTCAGTAATGGCATTCTAAAAAAAGTGTGCATTAAGATGAAGACTTTTTGTTACATAGTGAGTAAATTTATAGTTAGTGTAAGGCTGTTATGTCTTCATGGGGGCGGCTATTAAGAAAATCATACAGAAGGAAAAATGTAGTGCATGTTTTTTCAGAAACTTGTGTGACTTTTGGCACTAAAAATAACAGGCTTATTTAGGGAACCTGTTGTTATTGCATTGTCTAACCTAGTATTTGCTTGGCTTTGTGCCACCTTGTCTTTAAAACATAGACCTAGCAATGTATTTTTCTGTTCCTGATAAACTAGGCATGTTTATTATGTAAAGGTTTGGCTTTAAATAGATTGAACTACCTCCATTTATGTGCCACATTGCCATTTCTAATGATCATCAAAAGAATCTCTCTCTCCTTCCCTCCCTCCCTGTGTGTGTGTGTGTGTGTGTGTGTGTGTGTGTGTGTGTGTGTGTGTGTGTTTCTCCAGTTTCACACTGGAAAAAATATTTCTGTAATCACTTCTACAAATGTGCAGCAAAACCTAAGCTCAAGAATCCTTAAAAAGAAATCTAATGTCTAAATAGGGGAAGGATCTTGGCAAGGATTTGGGATAAGAAATGAACAGCAGCTGAAGGGAGCAAAAGTAATTGCAACTTGAGTATTTTCTGCTTTGAAGTTTTCTTACTGAAACAAACAGATACAGATCCTGGAGGTAGATCAAAATGGACAAGTGAACCAAACAAAATAATATTACTTAGTAATTGGTGACAATTATACTAAACTATACATTTTTTTCTCATGAGCTTTTTCTTGAGAAAATAATTCTCAGAATTCTTAAGATTTTTATTGTGGTAGGGGACTTGGTCAAAGTTTTATTTGTATTCATCATTCAAAATCACAATTCACATTTGAAATAGCTTGTTCATTGCCCATATCAAAAGACCAGCTGTCCACTATATTCTTTGTACTGATGAAACTTCTGTGGTGTGAGTCACAAAACAGATGTGAGAGCCATTAGGTATATTCATTAACATGTTTGGCTGGATGAGGAAACCTAAATTCTAGTCTTCTCTAAGCTATGGAAGTTCCCTGGTATCTTCAGGTCAGTCATTCTTTTTCAACCCAAGCTACCCAATAGATTTATTGCAGTGGAAAAATGTGAAAGAAAAGCAATTAATCTTATTATTAACATATGTGTATAAAATACCCTCTTCTTTATATATCTATACTCTTTATGGGTATAAAATACATTTATTTATTTATTTGTTTATTTGTTTGTTTATTTATTTGTTTGTTTGTTTATTTATTAGACTTATATAGCCCTCTCTAAGCGGTTTACAATTTTTTTAGCAAATTGAGTCAGCAACTTGCCCCCACAGTCTGGGTCCTCATTTCACCCCCCTCAGAAGGATGGAAGGCTGAGTCGACCTTGAGCCGGTGAGATTTGAACCGCTGAACTGCAGATCACAGCCAGCTGAAGTGGCCTGCAGTACTGCACCCTAACCACTGCACCACCTTGGCTCTTATCATCATCATCTTCTTTTAACAATCCCATAATCTCTTGTGAGGTGGAGTCTGGGCAACTGAATGGAGCTAGCAGACTCTTTTAATGGCCAGATGCCATTCCTGTTGCCAATGCAGAATTTTGTTCAGCAGATATATTCTCAACATGCCCAGAGAGAGAAATATTTGCCTCTACCTAGGATTGAACTCACAGCCTCCTGATTGTGAGGTGAGAGTTCCACCTCCACGACCCCTATTTCCTTAAATTAAAATAGTTATTTTATTCATCGAATTGAACTGAATTGAAACTTTATTTGAGCAAGTGTTATTAGACACACAAGAAATTGTCTCCAGTGCAAAATATCTCAGTGTATAGGCAAAGCAAGAGAATTATGATAATCATAATACCAATAAGAAGACAAAGTAAAGAAAATATTAAGAAGGATAAATAATAAAACCACATCCATACTACATGGGTAAATTACATATGGACATTAGACAGCACTGTGAGAATTACGGTAGGTGTTTAGCAGAGTGATGGCATGAGGGGAAAAATGTCCCTGTGTCTAGTTAATTTGGCATGAAATGTCATATAGCAATAGCAATAGCACAATAACATTTCATAGTGATTTACAAGTCCTCTCTAAGTGGTTTGCAGAGTCAGCATATTGCCTCCAACAATCTGGGTCCTTATTTTACCAACCTCAAAGGAATGGAAGGCTGAGTCAATCTATAGCATCCCAAGGGGAGGAGTGGAAACAGTTTATGTCCAGAATGTATATTTATATTTAATATTTAATTTAGCTTAATACTTAGATAGCACTCCAGTCTTAGTATTCTCTGACTATTGATACAACAATAAAATTAAAAACAAAAATATTCAGAATTAGTATTTATTAGCAATAATTCATATACTAGCATTTCCCTGCAGAAGGAACAATGTATCTTTTCAAGTCTCAAGGGTTTGATGTTTTTAATGGAAATATTCTAAAAATGTAGTCTAAAAAAAAGAACTTTATGCAGAAGAGTTTCATATATTCAGTATGAATGAAAGGAATTATGTGCAATATCTTAACTGTTCGTAGCATTCTTCTGGACAGAGAAGACTGATGTTGTTTCTGGAATCTGTTGGAGCCACTGTCCTGGCTTAGGAGTCACCATTACTGATACTGCTATGGCCTTTACTTTACACATTCTTTCAAGTTCATTCTTCAGGTCTTGGTACTTCTCCAGCTTCTCATACACTTTTTTCCCCTAAGGTTGCTATCCCTTGGGACTGCTACATCTTTCACCACTGCTGTCTTCTGGTCCTTGTTAACTATCACTACATCTGGTTGATTGGGCAGTGCCTGACTGTCTGTCTGACTGAATCTGGAAGTCCCACGGGATTTTAGCTCTTATAAACATATATGTTTATATGTTATACATGAAAAGATACTTTATGATGCTGAAATAAGCATAATTGCACTGTTGGGATAATAATACACAGTACTCCAGTCATGGTATCACCCACATTTCTAAAGTCAGCATATTATGTAACACCAAATTAATGAAAAAAGAATTGCTCTGATTTCCATCTTGGAGTAATGGGACTTTAAACATGATAATCAAGTATTGGCATGTTGCCTGTTCTTCTCTTTGCTTTCCAAAGGGAAGCAGTGGGCTGTTTATAATGGGACATTCCTATCACATTAACTCAAACATTTTGCTAATAGGCTATGGGTCAATGGCTCTAGACTAAAACTGCCAGCTTTAAATGTAGACACTGTCAATTAAAATATACTCCTATACTAGAGGAGGGGGCTTGGAAGCTACAAATAGCAATAAGTTTCCCTTTTAAATAAGTCAGAAATTAGTTACTGTACAGAATAACTTATGTTGAACAATTATCCTTTGTTCCCAGAGGCTGATCCTACTTAGGTGAATTTTTAAGGCATATTGCCTAGAAGGAAAATAGCCAATGATTATCTGCATGGTTTTTGTAAAGCAATATTCATTTCTGCTATCAGTCCAGGGCATTATATAGATTTTGTTTTTAACTTGCAATATATTTTAGGCTATATAGCATCTGATCTATTACATATTGTGCTGATTATGAATGAACCCAATCAATAGACACTGTACATTTGAACAGCCAGAAGAATCTGTATACCACAACTCTGGGATTTTATGAAACTTGGAGTAAGTTAGTTCATAGCATGGGGCATAGTTAGTTCCAATAGTGGCAATAATAATGACATAAATAGCACTGTAAAATTGTATATGCTAGGGGAAATTCCATACCAAAAAACAAACAAACAAACAATTTCAGAGGGTTTTTTCCCCAAGAGATTTAAAGGATATTGTAATAATGATCACAACCTTGAGGGAAAAAATTAAATATTGCATACATACATTCGTGATATGACTAGTTATAGCTTGATCTATATCTTCCATAATCACCATGAAAGAAACTTCATTTTGCTTTGTGTGGATTATTGTAGCAATCTATGTCTTATCCTGAAATTTTTCTTGTTATTTATTATGCTTTGCTAATACATTAAAGCATATGGAGATAAAAAGGCTCTGTGATGCTGTGCTTTCAGAATTCAATAATAAGAATGCATCAAAATCAGGTTTCTTATATGGCATTACTATATTCATTATTTTATACTGAATCATACCAACTGTTAGATTGGTATTAATAAATGATATAGAATAATGGTGAGCAACAAACAAAATTGATATGGTAAGTCTGACTACTCATTATGGAAAGAAGATGAATAATTCATCAAGGGAGCTGCCCTTTTCAATGACAGTCGGGTGTCTAGGATCAGACTTAGTTCCTCCTTTATTCTCCTGGTTCTGTGAAGAGACACCTGCAGATCTGCTATATTCGAAGACTTCCAAAGAAATGCAAAATTTATTCAATAACTTCTTTTGACTCATGATGCACCTCTACCTACCACTGTTGAGCAATATGACTTAATCGGTAATTGAAACTGATGGAACAGTCAAGTGTAAACAGATGATAGATTCTTTGAAAGATGCTTTACATTGGCTAGGTGGAAATCTGTTTTATTATGTTGACAAGGGTGACCTTTAAAATAATGTGTTTACTATAAAAGAGGAAGAATGAAACTGGATTTATTGGCAGAAAAGCTGCTTGCTAGCAACTTGTCTGATTGCAATCAGAATAACCCAACAAATTGAAACAATTTACCTGTGATCAATATAACGCTGCAATAAAACGCTAATTACAGACAAGAATGTATTCAGGGTGTGTGGTATTATCTATGTAATCTGTGCAGAACAGTAGCACTCAGAAATATGTTAGCACATATGGATAAGCAGATGGTACCAGAATTATTCTTAAAACAAAAAAAATTGCTGACAAAATACAAGGTGGCTGGATACAATCAAAGGAGTGAATTAGTGGGTAGCTGAATACCTGCATGATTGAGGGAAGAAATTGTGGGATAAAACGGATCATATTTAAAGTATTGCATTGTTGTTGTTGTTAGTTGCAAAGTCATGTCTGACCCATGAACAACATTCCTCCAGGCCTTTCTGTCCTCTACTATCCTCTGGAGCCCATTTAGCAATAGCAGTTAGACTTATATACCACTTCATAGGGCTTTCAGCCCTCTCTAAGTGGTTTTTACAGAGTCAGCATATTGCCCCCAACAACAATCCGGGTCCTCATTTTACCCACCTCGGAAGGATGGAAGGCTGAGTCAACCCTGAGCCGGTGAGATTTGAACAGCCAAACTGCAGAACTGCAGTCAGCTGAAGTAGCCTG
This sequence comes from Thamnophis sirtalis, assembly GCF_051295495.1. Lineage (NCBI taxonomy): Eukaryota > Metazoa > Chordata > Lepidosauria > Squamata > Natricidae > Thamnophis > Thamnophis sirtalis. Next base: position 132,286,375 of record NW_028261381.1, on the reverse strand, counting down.
CAGTGCTGCATTTAACCACTGTGCCACCTCAGCTCTTTAAGCTCATACCTACTGCTTCAGTGACTCCATCCAACCACCTCATTCTCTGTTATCTCCTTCTTGTTTTGCCCTCAGTCTTTCCCAGCATTAGGCTCTTTTCCAATGAGTTCTTCCTTCTCATTAGGTGGCCAAAGTATTTGAGATTCATCTTTAGGATCTCGCCTTCTAAAGAGCAGTCAGGGTTGATCTCCTCTAGGACTGACAGGTTTGATTGCTTGCAGTCCAAAGGACTCACAGGAGTCTTCTCCAGCACCATAGTTCAAAGGCCTCAATTCTTTGATCCTCAGCCTTTCTTATGGTCCAACTTTCACAGCCATAAATTGCAACTGGAAAAAAAACATAGCCTTGACCATATGCACTTTTGTTGGCAGGGTGATGCCTCTGCTTTTTAGTATGCTTTCTAGATTTGTCATTGTATTGCATACATCAGTTATGCATTTAACTAGACTGAGCTTGGTACTATCTGGTTTATATTGAGAAAAAAATGTTAAAAATGTTAAAATGGTGGAATCTGTGAGATTCAAGTAGAATGGCCAAAATCAATGTTCCACAGTGTTCATAATGGTTGTGGTAGGCATTATGAGCATTAATTATCAGTTTCACTACCATGAAAATTAAGGCATACCACAAGGTATGCTACTTCATAAATTAAGACTGCGCAAAGCTTCCAGGAATCACTTGGTTTTAGCAATATATTTTGGTTCATCCACCTGTCTTCTCTCATGTCTAAAGAATGTAATAAACTTGCCATTTTACCTCACAACTGGAAATTTGTCTGGCTATGTTTGTGAGCAATTGTTGATTGCATGGACCACACTTTTTAACGTATGATTGGGGCTACAGGAAATGGTGGTGTTCATGAAAACGAACACAAACAAAGAGATTTTAAGAATGATATGGAGGGCATGCAAAGCATTTTTCAGAATTTAGACTAAAATTTAAGCCATCTCTAAACAAAGAAAACAGAAAATTTTAAAGGAAAAAAAACTTCTCAAGTCAGCATCAATTTAAAATGCCTAACCTGAATAGGGCATGACTGCTGGATTTTTTTTTTCTTCCCAGATCCCAATTCTCAAATGTGATCAGCACAAAATTGCAGAAATCAGTAAGTCACAAGATAGGCAGAAATGTTGGCTGGTTGTGCAAAATGATTCTTTTTTCTTGTCAAGTTTGGGAAAAGAATCTTTGAAACAATAGATGAGATTGCAAAGAAATGCAAGATTCACACAGATTGTGGTGCCTGGATGAGAATGCACTGAAAATGACCATTTACTTTTGTTTACATATAATGTTCCTTAATTTTTATTTTAAAAAAGTTTTCAGTAGAACAATAACAATACAAATGAGCTGAAGGGGGGGGGAGAATAATGAAGTAGTAAGAAAGTGAAAAAGAAATAAAGAAAAAGAAATAGAAAAGAATAAAAAGAATGAAAAAGTAATAAAGAAGTGGTTTCCAATATTTGTAGCTTCATTAATAAGTACATTTATATTTTATTTTATTTCTAAAGGTACATCATAATTTCAATCTTTCTATAATCTATAAGTTTCTGGTCAGCAAATTAAAAAAGACTAGTTTTCCCAGAAAAAAGTCCACAAGGTGTTTGCCGTCACTAATACATATAACCATTGTTTTTTTCTCTAAGAAAACAAGTTAAATAGCCATCCCTAATTTTTCCATCATCTTCACCAACCACTCCTCCATTGTCAAAAATGAATTTTTGCACATAGTTGGTTGATCAAACCTGCAGCACACTACTAGAAATCAAACTGAATTAACCACCAAATTGCAAGAACACAAGTGAGTGCTCAGATGAGAAGACCCGAACTCATTGCAGTGAACAAAGACACACATTTAATTTTGCAGCTACTAAGATTGTTGGACAAGCAGGCACAAAAACAGCCAGGGAAGTGACTGAAGCCTGGGAAACAGGCTCATAGTCAGTCATCAGGAGTGCTGTTTTATCAACAGCCTATCAAGTATTAAAAGGCAAGGACTGATCATCACAAGCAAATGAGAGCTAAGGATTTAAAAGCCACACACCCCAATCAACATCTAAAAAGCTACATATAACAGATGCTATAAATACAACACACAGAAGAGCTCACATTCTCCTAGAGAGATTCTCTGAAGATGGGCTCCAGCACAACTCAGAAAGTTGGGAATTCAAAACCTCTGGTCCTGCTATCAACCCAGATTGGCTCCTAAATGCATTTAGTTTAGTTTGCATTGTATCTAGATATACCCTCTTCCCCAATAAGTGGGTCAGTGTTGTGGCCCAGCAGGAGCCATTGGAGCTGCAAACAGACTCCAATAGCGAGGGACCCCATGAGTCGGCTCTGGAAGATGTGGAGGACCCTGGACAGGGTTCAGATTCCGAGCAGGGACCAGAGAGGCTGGTTGGCCACAGGAGGCTCCTGAGGCATCGAGCAGTGGTGAAAGCCAAAGGGAGTTGGTCCCTGATGTCAGGCCCTGGAGCAGTGGTGAAGACATCAGGCCCTTGAGCAGCGAGGAGGTACAGAGGGAATTGGTCCTGGATGCCCGGCAAAGATGGGCGGAGAAGTGCCAGCAGCAATTATGGAGACAAAGGAGATAATTGGGGCCAGGTGGTTGTGATTAGGCTCCTCCCAAGAGAGTATATAAGAAGAGACTTTGGGAGGAGGCTTTTTGCAGGACTCAACTATTATATTAAAGCTGGAGAAGCTCTGGTGTGTATTTCTTACTGTGGAAGTCTGGGTTGCTGCCAAAGTCTTGTTGGTGTGTTAATTTACTGTGAATAAATTGTCTAGCAATAATCTTGTGTCAGCATGATTCACCATATGGAGAGGGGTCAGAACAGGTCAGAATATCAATTTGAATTTAGAATTCTCATCCCTGTGTCTGAAAACAGTGGGGGGGGAGTTAATCCAAAATACAAATGTTCATGTTGTCAAGGTTCCGAGTAATGAACCCAACCAATCCAGCAACTTTTCAAAGTTGACATTCATATTTTCTTTCGCCCTAAATAACATGTATTGAAATCACATAATTTTAAGATTTTTTCAACCATTTCTCCTTATCACAGACAGCAATGATATCACATATGTACAGTATCCCACACAATATCTCACATTTAATTAATATCACACTTAATAGAATATCAACAATACAATATCACAATCCAATTTTAAAGGGTACAGAGTTCTCTCATCTCTAAAAGAAAATAAAAATAAATATCCCTTCAGTCCCACTTTTCTAACAACAGCATAAGCAGAATCCTTTCCCTGACACCATTGCTGTTTTATAGATGTTATTACTAACAAGGCATGGAGACTAACCATGTAGAAAACCACATCTTCTTGGCTAGCACAATTGTTCACATAGATGTTTGAGATTGGTTGATTGCTAAACTTGTGTGGAAAAGATTTTGGCCTTATGGCTGAAACTTGCTAAGTGGAAATTGTAACTGCTTAGACTAGAAAATATTTGTGTACAAACATTGATAGGTACATTCTGAGCTAAAGGCTAAGTAAATAATGATTAAGGGTATGTTAATTTGAGAGGAGAGGACAAAATGCTTAAAATTTAAACCTTGGTCTGACATTTAAAAATTCATGCACAGATACCCACATAGCTTGATTTCTGTGTTTTGCAGAAAGTTGATTTTTAAAATATTTGTCTCTTGTTAAGAGGAAAATATCTAAGAACATGCAAACAATTGGAGAGGATGTAAATATCGTTTTATTAAAGCTAGAAAGTTACAGTGAGTTTATAGAGAAATGTGTTTCATCCATGGATATAACAATGATTACAATTTGAGGTGGACAGATGTCAGGAGGGAATAATCTTGGCACATATATGAGAAAGATAGCAATTAAAATGTGGCTAGATGAGTATCTTTTACATTAAACAAGCAAGCAAAGACTGACATATATAGGAGCAAAACATGAGCTAGGTATGTGCAAGTGCAAAGGAGCTGGAACAGTATTTTCCCCTCTACATTGTGTACTATAAGACAACTATTTCACAGCTTCTACATCTTGAAGGGTGTGCTGATCCTGTAGATAGCAAGCAGATGATCTTGACAAGTATGGACAAGTCATTGCCTATGCAAAAGGCTTTAAGCATTTTAAGTCTAAAACTCTGACTTCATCTGGGTATGCTGATTATGTATTGATGCTTTAAATGAAAGCAGCTTCATCCCTGGATCTTATATATGTGCATTTCTTATATACATGGGTCAACACCTCTTGATCAACTTAATGCTATTTCATTTCATTATCTCATTCATTAATTCATTTATGAATTATGATAAAGACTAAGGTACAAAGTTCCTTCCTATAGCAATTGCTTCCTATATTAATATTTTATGGCTTTTCATACAATTGTGCTTAATTCCTTATTGAATCGTAAATATCAGACCATATTGATCAAAAGAATTTTCCTAAAACCAGCTAATGAAGTTGAAAAAAAGATAATTATTTCACAATTGCTGTAAATTTGATGCTTACAATTTTTTAAATTCCTATAGTTACAGTCAGCCAAAAGGAGAATATCTGCATCCTTACTATCAGAGACTGCCCATACTTGCATGCCTGGGAATGTCCACATTTAGCTCAGTATCAATTCTTTTCTCTCTGTTTCATACGTGTTGACAAATTCCATGGAATATGTAAGTAGAAAAAGTGGAGAAATGTTGCAAGTAAATTGATAGCCTTCTTCTTTCTTAATATTCCATATAAAAATATGTGGCTGGTATTTATAGAGGAAGAACATGAGGACAGAGTATCCCAAAATTAAACTCCTGAATTATTTACCTTGAAGTTGGCTAACACAACACCCACACCCCCATGACTTTTTAACTGGCTGCCTATAGTACAATATTTTTTTCAACATGCAGTCATTCTTGGATGTACACAGAGGAAGTCAGTATAGAAGATAGTATAATAATATTATTTTTGATAAATATTTTGATAAATATAATGAACATACAGTGCCATAGTGAAGAGTACAAAGCATTTCAAATGAATATACTTGTTTTCATAGACTTTCACGAGTATAGGTATGCTGATCTTGTTGTATTCGGGTCTTTTACCATGTAAGATTGAGATTGTCTTGGCAACGTTTCAGCGAGGTCCACTTGCCATCTTCAGGCTGGTGTTTTCCTCTTCGTGCTTGTGTGAGTAAGGCATGGTCGGAGCTGTACTCTTTCTATAAATCTTGGTGGGGTGTGTGCGGAGTGCTGGCTTTGTTGCTGTAAGTGGGTTGATTGGCTGTGTAGTTGCATCCTGATTGGTAGATGGAGTTGATGTTTGTAGATTGGTTGGCTGTTTCGTATCATCCTGTGTGACTGAGGTGCTGGCTGTGTGTCCATTGTTCTTTTGTGTTGTAACAACCTGGGTGGTGGGTGGGGTTCGTTTGTTGACTAGGGCTGGTTTCCAGATGTCTGGAAGGCAGGAGGTATTGTCATATTTGTTCATGTTGTGTGGGTGTTTCTCTATTTTGATGGCTTCCATAATTATTCTCTTGTTGAAGTGTTCTGTTTCGGATATTAATTTGGTTCTTCAAAATCAATTTCATGTCCTGTTGCTTTAAGGTGCTGGAAAGGGAGGAAGTTTTTTTTTTCTTTATGGATGAAGTATGTGTTGGTTAGGCAGTAGTTGGTCAGGTCCAGGATGTGTTTAGGGGGGTTGTGTTTGTTCTGGATAGCTGCCAAGGCTTCTTCTAAGCAACACATACTTCATCCATAATGGACAAAGATACAAACAGATAGAAGGAGCACCCATGGGATCACCCCTCTCACCCATCATCACAAACTTATACATGGAACATTTTGAAACTAACACCTTAGATAAATCTGAACACAAAACCAAACTCTGGCTTAGGTATGTTGATGGCCACATGGAAAAGAAAAACTGGACAACTTCCTCACACATCTCAACAGCCTACACCCCAAAATACAATTCACTATGGAAATAGAAGCAAACAACCAACTTCCCTTTCTGGATGTCCTAATCTACAAAAAACCCAATGGCTCCTTTGGACACACTATCTACTGGAAAAACACACACACACACACACACCAACTGCTACTTAAACACACAATCTCATCACCACCCTGACAGATCAACTCTGTAGCCAAGACCCTCATCTCCAGAACCAAATGCCTAGCCGACAAAGACCACCTGAAAACTGAATTACACACTCTCACAAACATATTAATCTCCAACGGATTCCAAATAAAAACAATTACCAACTTAATCCAAAGGGAGACTCCCCCAAAAACCGAGACACAGAACAGGACAAAGGCATCACCCTCCTCCCTTACATCAAAGGCACCACAGATAAAGTCAGCACAATATCAAGGCAGCCTTCAACACTGACCAAAAAATAGCCAACATCTTAAGAAACCCCAAAGACAAAATCCAGTTAGAAAACCAAGGAGTCTACGAAATACTATGCAAAATCTGCCCTGCAACATACATAGGACAAACGAACAGGAGAATAAATGCACACATCACAGAACACAAGAACGCAGTAAGAAAAAAAAGGAAAAAAAAACTTCCTCCTTTTTCCAGCACCTTAAAGCTACAGGACATGAAATTAATTTTGAAGGAACCAGGTTAATCTCCAAAACTGAACACTTCAAAAGAATAATTATGGAAGCTATCAAAATAGAGAAACACCCCCACAACATGAATAAACATGATGATACCTCCCGCCTACCAGACATCTGGAAACCAGCCCTGGTAAACAAACGAGCCCCACCCACCAGGCCATTACAACACAAAACAACAATGGACGCACAGCCAGCACTAATCAGCACCAATCTACCCATCATGATACATCCACAAAGCCAATCAATCCACTTATGGAATCAATGCCAGCACTCCACAACCACACACCAAGATTGATAGAAAGACGGAAGCTCCAATCACACTTTAAGCCGAAAACACCAGCCTGAGGATGGCGAGTGAGACCTTGCCAAAATGTTACCAAGACAATCTCAATCTTACATGGGAAAAGATCCGAATACAACAAGACCAGCATGTGTGTGTGTGTGTGTGTGTGTGTGTGTGTGTGTGTGTGTGTGTGTTGCATTTTTGCTGATAAATAAATAAATGGCTTTCTGTCATGATGGTCTCTTGTGATGTGCCGATAGAAAAAGGAAGCAGTATGCTTCCTCCCATATTTGGGCATACTGGGGCTTGTGACACAATACACACACACACACACACACACACACACACACATGTGAATTTAATTTTTTTCAATGTGGTGCTGATTTTGATGTCAATATCATGGTAGAGATTTTTAACAATCCTGGACAAAATGTTAACAAAGAATAGGTTCTGACAGAACTCTCCCCTAATGAGAACCACCATGTCTTTCAATGGTTTTTTTAAAATAATCTCATAACTAAATGTAAATTCCAGATAATTTGGAGAATCAAAAATGGTAGAGACATGAGTTGGGTAGAGTCTTGATGAGTTTTACAATCATTCAAAAAAAAATGGAGGATAGCATTATGTAATTTTGTGGCCTTCCAAAAGAATGTGATACCCATTTACATGCCCTTCCAAGAGATTTCTGATAAGACATGGAAGTTAATTCTATTATTTCAAAATTCAGCTGTGGATTTATGTTAGTCTCATTACATAAACTAGACCCTGAGGTCTACAGGGAGACTAAAGTAACTGCTATTGAAATTGGTGCAATAACAGAATCTTACAAGTCTGATTGTGCTGCACATACTCTTCCTTGTTATAATTCAGTGAATTAGAGGAGTATGTCTCTGAGATACTTTTGAATGTTATCTAGATGTTTTGGATTTTAAAATGTGAAAACTCTTTTTTGATAAGCAACATTTCTGGCAAATGTGTATATTCTGAATAAGTAAAATATTTAAGGTTCTGAAGTAAGGTTTTTGAAGAGTTTCTGAAAGAGCAACTTTCTGAGTACATTAGTCGAAATAAGTTTAGATACCTTATCAGATTGACATTAAACCAAGAAACTATGTTATGTATGTAAAGGTGGAAGATTTATATTGGTTAAAATAGTGTTTTGCAACTTTAATATGTGTGAATCACATATATCTAATGATATATTTCATAAACCCCAATGCCAATAGGTTTTGATCCTGAAACATACAGTGCATTTCCCTTAAAATAAATAGATTATTTGTGCGACAATGTATATTTAGAGAAATAAAAATCAAATTAGGAATGGGGAAAATGGAAAGATAAAGCTTGGAAGATAACTTTTGAAATCCCAGTATTAGAAAATGTGGTGAAATTAATATGCCTTTACACAAAGGGTTTTTTTCTCCTAAAGCTGAAAGTTCATGCTAATCTTAAATCTGTCCTTTCATAAATGCCACTGAATATTCTGCATTGAATTTTCTTTCAACCTAGCTTTTCAGAAGAATTGAAAGATACCACCTGAAAGGTACTAAATGTTCTTTACCTTAAAAGCACCAAGGTAATGAAGCAAGCAGAGAAAATTGATTATGACAATGACTGTTAATGCAATTTATTAATTTCCTTTATCTGGATCACTAATTCAAACCCAGCACAACGTGGTGAAGATTACAGATTGCTACTACCGGAATCAGTTCTTTTGTATCTGTTAATGTCTGTTCGTGATTTCCTTCTAGCCTGTTCTATTTTCACTCATTATGAAAATAGACCTGGGAATCTCAAGCCAAAGTTGAAATTGGAAGAATAACTTCAGCAAATGTCTTCCAGTTGCTGTCAGAGCCAGAATTCCAATCGTCCCAGATGCTTCTCATTGATGGAATTAACATTAAGGAATCCAAGGTTACTAAAATATTTATTTGTAGCTTAATGTGAGAACACTGAACATGGGTGATTAGAAAATATATCCATATCAAGAAATTAATGATGAATGAACGTTAACAGCTGCATCTGGTCAACGTTAAGGCACTGGGAATTAAACAATATAAAAAAGCAAAAGCCTGGTGGTGTAAATCATCAAATAGTAGCTGCAGATAAAGAAAGAGGGAACATTGAGAACTAGAGTTGTGCTTGGTACAGATGGACAAATATCTGAGTCTTTGGTTTATTTGTTCATTAAAATACTTATGCTCTACCTTTGTTTCTTTTAAGCTTACTAGCCTGTCTGAAAAACAAACAAACATACATACATACATACATACATACATACATACATACATACATACATACATACATACAAGATAAAGGTTTTCCCTCGCACATATGTGCTAGTCGTTCCCAACTCTAGGGGGCGGTGCTCATCTCCGTTTCAAAGCTGAAGAGCCAGCACTCTCAAAAGACATGTCCATGGTCATGTGGCCATGGACATGTCGACGTGACTAAACACCAAAGGTGCACGGAACGCTGTTACCTTCCCACCAAACAAGGTTCCTATTTTTTCTACTTGCATTTTTACATGCTAAGTTGGCAGAAGCTGGGACAAATAACAGGAACTCACTCTGTTATGTGGCATGAAGGATTTGAACCGCTGAACTGCTGACATTTCTGATCGACAAGCTTAGCCTTCCTTATAAATACATACTTACATATATACATATATTCAAACTGAACTAAGTTCTATTACACTATGAACACCATTAATAAAATGATGTAAAAGAGATCTCTGTGAAAATGAAAAAAGTATCTCAAAACATTATTAAAAAATGATAAAATGAATCTTTCAGGATAAGTTTTATCAGGAAAAAGAATGATTAATTGTAAGAACTGTCTTCCATTTTTGAAAAAAAGAGGTTCAAAGAGCACTTAAAGATCAGGGCTTAATGAATTCCCACATGAGTGCTAGACTATGGGCTTATTCAGTTCTCATGATTCTTGATATTAACTCCCCTTCCCACCCACTCCGATAATAAACCTAATTTATGAGACTCATTGTGAATCTTTATTTCTGTGTTGTACTCAGCTCTGGAGTGCTTGACAGATTGGGGTGTAGGGGGAAGAGGGCTAGAAGAGTATATTTTTTAAATCCATGTTAGAGTGTCTCAGATGCTTCAATAAGATCTATGGTACCTGCAGCTGTAGTTGACATTGCTAGAGATGCTTTATAATGTCTTTAATTTTAAAATTTAAAACTATAGCTAGTTTTAAAGCAAATGGGAGGCTTTGTTAGCCTTTTGTTTCCACTGTGGATGATAATTTCAAGATAATGCTCAATAATTCTCCAGCAAGTTTAGAACCAACTGTGATGCCTAAGATAAGCTGAGTGTCCTTGGCTATACGGGTAGCTCAAAACAAGATTAAGATATTAGAATAAGACTTCAATAGCATTGCAATGTTTGTTTATCAGAAAACTATTGTCAGTCTCATGGAAACAAGACTACAAGTGGTTCCCAGCTCTATTATAGATAAGATAGGTCAGCAGAGAAGGCCATGAATTGTTTTGAAATATAAAAACATATTGCATATGTTTTGTTATATATTTTAATGTAGATTTCCTTTTATAAAATGGAAACAAGTGTGGGGAACTTCATTCAACATTAAAGAAAGTATTTTGATCTGAACAAGGCATTCATGGTATTCTTTGCCCTTTCAAATAAGTGAGTCTGGGCTAACAACAACAAAAAGTAAAGGATTTCAGTTGAGGACATTATAGAAGAGAACAAAGTAGCAATTAATGTGGAATTGTCCTTGTAGAAGGATAGTTAGATAGACATGATAGATAAACAGATAGATAGATAGATAGATAGATAGATAGATAGATAGATAGATAGATAGATAGATAGATAGATAGATAGATAGACAGACAGACAGACAGACAGACAGACAGACAGACAGACAGACAGACAGACAGACAGACAGACAGACGTGCGATTCTACTAGTGAAGTGGTTCACCCCGATTATCAGATGGGCGCACTGCCCCTCCACGCTATTTTCCTACCTTTATATTCTCAGCTGATTCATGTGGCAGAGCAGATTGCTGCTCTGAAACAGCTGTGTTACTCCTTTGGAGAAACCCGGGAAATGAAGATTTCTTCAAACTGTGCATGCGTACACAGCATGCATAATCACCAAACTGGTTGTTAAACCAGGAGGATCCCACCACTGTAGATGATAGATGCAGATATAGATGATATAGATATACAAATATTGATATACATCAAACGTCTTGTAATTGCAGCTGTGCAGTTGACTTATCATGATTTGTTACTATCTTATTCTGACATATCTGTTCAACTTCTCAATCAAGCCTAAAATCAGTAAAAATACTTAAGTTCAATACATAGACATATATGTATATTTTTCTTGGCAACAATATTTCAATATTTGGTTGGGGAGGGGGGTTATTTTCCATATTCTCAGACTAGCTTACAGTCCTAAATTCCCTGATGTTCTCCCTCCAAGTACTAATGAACCACACGCTGCTTAGCTGTGTGAGATTGCTAAAATTTCTAGATCTTATTACCTCCTGAAGCCTGTACAGTGTATTGAATGGAATATACATATATACATGCACACACACACACACACACACACACACAAACACACACAAACACGAACAAACACATGATGTTTAGAGTCTTTAAGTCTTCCATGAACATTCTTCTCCATGTATTTCAAGGGCATCCTCTTGGTCATTTGGCATTGGAGAGGGCAACTCATTTCCATCTTGGAGATTTGATTGTTCTCCACATGAAAAATATGACCTGCAAGTTGGGGTCTTCTGTGTATCACACTGTTATGAAGTTTGCAGGAGAAACTTTTTGGATCACTTCTTCATTAGCAATATGGTCAAGGTATAAAATCTTTAATATTCGGTGAAGGCATATTTGTTGGAAGACATCAACTCTAGTTAATACTTGCTGATGCCTTCCAAGGCATTTTGCAGGTCTTGGAATCTGGATATTTCCATTATCAATATTTATTCTCTACAGATATTCAGTAGCTCTTCAATATTGTCTACACTGAAGATCCTGAGATTTGGTCTTTTGAGCTTATGGTGCTCTGCTCTTAAACCACAGTCTCCTCAAATCTTTGTAAGTGCCAAATATGAGTGCCTCTGGGTCGTGATATTACTGGGTCTCTCATAAATAAACAGTTTCAACTTTCTGACAGATAAACAAGAGAAGAAGAACCTTGACATTTACTCAGAATTCCACAGAATCTACTGTTGTGACTGTTCCCTAACAACTTTTGCCTTCTTTAAGTCATCTCCTTCACATTGATTGTTCTTTATTACGGTTTAAACAATTACTTCACAGTGTTCACTCTTTCTCTTTGTTACCAGAACATTCCTTTGCACACACACAAAAAAAAACCTTTCCTCCCCTCTCAAAGCATCTAGGACTTGAAATATGACTCATTGTTTCTCTGTCATAATTGATTCTTTCCAGACAGGGCCATTTCTTATCACATTCCTCACAACTTTTACATGTCTTTAGAACATTATTCAGAGTCTTTTGAAAATGCCTACTGCTTGTCAGATACCACCAGAGTAGCATTTTAAAAGGCTTTAAAAAAAATCTTTATAAATAACTAAATTTTATTTATGCAGAACTTTCTAGCTTTATATATGTACCAGCTGCTGTTCCTGTGAATAGAGCTATTGGGTAATTAGAAGTGTTAAAAATGGGGAGGGGGGGGTAAGTAAGTCAGACAAAAAAAATCTTTTAAAAAAGAAAGAAAAATCTCACATGATTCATGCAAGGGAAGAATATCTCAAGTACAAATGGAAACCCAGAATTTATAATTATGTTATTAATAGCACTGATTATTAAATGATCCCAAAGTCTTGGACTGATTATTTGGAGAAATGAATTAATAAAGCTTTTTTTCTTTCTTTGATTAGGTTTAAAACAGCATATCCCTGGATATTTTAAAAGCACCATTTCTATGCTTCTTTGTATTGCTTCACATTCAGGCAGCTTTTTAAAGATTATATCCACTGAATATTTTCAAGAGGTTTATTGAGGTTATATTTGATGGTGGCTACATAGCATTCAAAAGGTTTACAATACTAATAGGAACACTACTAACAACATCCCAGTGCATATCATTCAATTCTTATATAGTAATGAAAATATCAATCCTAGTGGGAATAATACTATTCATTCAATGTATCTACAGTGCATTATAAGAATGTCTCTTATAAATCCTTCCTTCGGGATAGGGAGTCTTGATCTTCTACTGATATAACTGCTAAGCAAACAAAGGAAAAAAAGTTATTTATGGCCTATTCTGCTTCCTGGCATGTATTCTGGCTATGTGAAAATGCTTTCATGGAAGACAGAAAACTGTGGTCAAATAATTCAACACTCTCAGCCATAAATAGAGTAGGAGACAAAGTATAATTAACTGGGTTCATATACAATACCAAGACAAACATGCAAAAGATGATTCACATAGGACACTAAATTAAATATGAATTATCTTAATATATGTGTAACTCTTATCCAAAATTCAGTAACTAGGGCCTAAAGGAAAGCCATGGTCAGAACTAAAATGTAAGAGGAAAATAAAGATCTCTAAGGAAGCAGGATAACAAAAAGTTCAGAAAAAACTCCTTGGGCTTTGGTGTTGCAAGACCGATACATTTCTGGCTCATTTCAGGTATTAAAAATTCATTTCAGGTATTAAAAAACACAACAAAGAATTCTTTCTGTGCCAACTCAGAAAGCTCAAACTGTCCAAAGAGCTGCTGATTCAGTTCTACAGAGGAATTATTGAGTCTGTCACCTGCACCTCTATAACTGTCTGGTTTGGCTCAAACAAGACAGTCACAGACTTCAACAGATAATTGGAATTGCAGGGAAAAAAACACAATTGCTACAAACCTGCCTTCATTGAGCACCTGTATAATGCAAGAACCAGAAAGAGGGTTGTGAAAATATCTACAGACCCCTCATATCATGGACATAAATTGTTTCAACTTCTATCCTCAAAATGACTACAGGGCAGTTTTTTTTTCCTGAATACTATCACTCTGCTGAACAATTAATTCCCACAACACTGTCAAATTATTTACTATGATGGCATTACTATTATTCTTCTCATCCTTCTTATTACCTACTGTATCTCCTCTCACTTATGACTATAATCATGTTGCTTGTATCTTTATGATTTATATTATTTCATTTGTTTCCTAGTATGATTTGATTACTTATTAGTAACCTATGACTATCACTAAGTGTTCTATCTTATGATTCTTGATTAATGTATTTCTTTTTATGCACACTGAGAACATATGCACCAAAGCCAAATTCCTTGTGTGCAATATCACACTTGGTCAATACAGAATTCTAGTCTATTCCGTTATATTCTAATATGTAAGCATACTAAACTGCAATGTTATGCCGTGGATATCCTGAACTGAGTTTACCACTCAGTGGTAGGAAATCTGAGAATTCTTGGATGTTTTACTGACAAAGATAGAAAGGAAAATCCTTTGACTTATGAAAACGTTACATTTGGACTCTCTCGTACTTCTCTATAATGTGGTTGATCAGTTTGTCCAGTTATTACAAAGGTGCTTTTTTAAGAGGCCACTGGGTTTTCTGGTAGAATATTGGACCTGTTGAAAAAAACATGTTTGGGACAACCATGATCTGGATGACTAAGAATCTCCATATGCATCTAGAACTGAATAATGACTCAAATCTCCATCAGACAGAAGATCCTCCCACCCTGAAGGTTTGTCTGGCTGAAGTCTGATTTGACAATTTTTTTTGGAAGATTTGGGCTTCCCTGGTTAGCTTTCTTGATGAATTTCATCTAAACATCTTGAATGCAGAAATTGATGGTTTAATATTCTATTTTCTACCCATTGTGATTCTTGACTGAAATCAAATGGATGCCAGAATCTCAAAATTGGATTCCAAACCAAACAAAATGCTTCAGAAAGTATATGAATGGATCTTACAGAAGTTCTGATAATGTAAAAATGCCTCTACATCAGGTAAATATAGAAGTTATATTTTCTAATGTATAGGAAAACAAAGTGTATAACAAGAACTTCCATCTACATTCCTAAAGGAAATTCTCAAGTACTAACAGATTATAGATTTGTTGCACTAAACATAAGTGTCCTTGCGATTCATTGCAGGCAGTTAATGCAGTAAATGTTTATGCAGGGCTTTTTAAGGGTCTAGTTTCCTTAATAAAACTCCTTTCCTCTATCCTCCCAATGTGGCAGTAACTAACTTAAAAATATGTGGACTTCAACTCTCACAGTTCCACAATCAGCAAACAGTTTTAGGCTTGGGTAATTCCCTGCAACCCTTATATTTGTTAACTAAGATATTACAAAGACTAGTAAGTGTATCTGAGAAGGATGGTATCTTTCAGATATAAATCCAGTTAATTTGTTTTCACTAAATTACCACAATTAAAATTGTTTTTATGCCTGCTAGGAGCCTTTGGTTTTTTATAAAAAATTGAACAGAAAATGGATGATATTGTAAATGTTGCAATAAATTAAATACTGAGGAAACGCTTAAGAGAGTTATGGAAAATGGGACCTTATCCAAATGTTCTGCTTGGCAATAATGAACTAAAGCTTCAAACCTTTAAGTCAGATTATAGACCAAATTTCTTGGCTAGACTTGAAAAAGGGATTCAATAACAAAACTGACATCAGCCTCCTCCCCTGCCCATAACTTCTCCTTCCCCCTCCCCATTTTATCCAAACAAAATATTTGGTCTTGGCCTGAAGCTGAACTATGTGATCATACACAGAACAGCTATCTGTTGCTGACTTGGGCTTCTATGTACAAAGCTTAAACATTCATGTCATATGTTTTATGAGGAAATTGTGTTTGACATTTAGCAACAATAAATGACTAAGTGATACCAATGAAGCAAAATGTTCATTAAAGAGAGAAAATGGAATAAGGCTGTTATCACTCTTATTTCTCTCAGAAGAAATTTCATCAAATTCATTGAAACTTCATTTTGAAACTCTGCGTTACAAGTCCATTATAGTATATTGTTATAAACTCTAACCCTAACCTTCAGGTTTCTAGGTTCTATCATATCTCAAGACACCTAACATCAAAAATGTCATTAAAAAAGCACAACAAAGAATTCTTTCTGCACCAACTCAGAAATTTCAAACGGTCCAAAGAGCTACTGATTCTATTTTGCAGAGGAGTGATTGAGTCTGTCATCTGCACCTCTATAACTGTCTGGTTTGGCTCTGCAACCAAACAAGACATACACATACTTCAGAGGATAATTAGAACTGCAGAAAAAACAATTATTACCAACCTACCCTCCATTGATGATCTATATACTGCATAAGCCAAAAGAGGGCTGTGAAAATATCTACAGACCCCTCACATTCTAGACATAAATTGTTTCAACTTCTACCCTCAAAACGATGCTGTAGGGCACTGTAAAACAACTAGACATGAGGACAGTTTTTTTGTGTAATGGAGTGAGTTCCTGTTACTTGTCCCAGTTTCTGCCAACCTAGCAGTTCGAAAACATGTAAAAATGCAAGTAGAAAAATAGGAACCAACTTTGGTGGGAAGGTAAAAGCATTCTGTGAACCTTCAGCATTTAGTCATGCTGGCCACATGACCATGGAGATGAGCACCGCCCCATAGAGTCAGAAATCACTAGCACATATGTGTGAAGGGAGCCTTTAACTTTACTTTTATACATAGTCATGTGGCCAGCATAACTTCTATGAGGTACACAGAACACTGTTACTTTCCCACCCTAGTGATATTTATTTATCTTCTTGCATTTGCATGTTTTCTAAATGGTAGGTGGGCAGGAGCTAAGACAAGTAATGGCAGCTGACTCCATCATGTATTGCTTGGGTTTTGAACCCGGGCTATCAGATTTCCAACTGACGTGCAGCATCTTTAACAGCTGAGACATCATGCACCAAGACAATACAATATAAATTCAAAAAAAGACAAATCAAATTATAATTTTTAAATTCCCTGGGCTTAAATGTATGGATTGTTTCCTCCCTGATCTAAATATCATAATAGATTCTAAGACTCACGTAATTCATAATGGAATGCTTCATTATTACCTTATGTCATTAAGAAGCAAAATGAAAACAAAATATTAAAAGGTCATAAATTCTTATGAAGTCAATCTCCAAATTTCACACACAATTGATCTTGGCATTTCAAATAAGACATTTCATTTGCACCCATTGCTGTAAAATAAACCTATTTTCTAGAAATACAAAGGGTTTTAAGCTCATTTCTTTTCTACTCATACAGAATATCATAAGCTTGCATGCTCTCTATAGCTTTCACAGCTGTGCCCTGAATCATAGTTGAATATTTTAAGTGCCTTTATAATAGCATCTACCCAAAATAAAATAAGTGTGAAGAAGAAATAGCAGAAATATAGATATATGCAGTTCACATAGTCAAAGTTGCAATGTATGTGTTGATTGATTTCTAGTAACAGAATGAGGGAGTGTCTTTAGACATATTGATGAAATGTTTGACTTCCTGTTAATAAAATACCACATACACATCTATGAAATATTTTATTTAATATTTTGAGATAAATACTCCCTTTTCATAATTATTACTTTGATTTTGGCCTTTCTTTTTGAAAGAAAGAAAGATTTATGGAAATAAGATGCATTATGATATTCCTGCATTGGGCTATGCTATTGAAATATTTAAAAAGTTGAGAAACAACAATAATATTACTTGGTTAGCTGCTGAAAGAAGATCACACAGACTACTACAAACAACAGCATGAGAAATTAGCAACAATGGTGCATTGAAGGATCTGCAACAAATAAAATTTACTTGTCAGCAAGAACCAAACATAACATGAAAAAGTAATAGAAAATGAAGAACCTAAAGTCTTCTGGCACTTTGGAATTCAAATATATAGGGACCTGCCACATATCACCAAGTGCCTGTATATTTTATCAAACAATTGTCAATAGGAAAGACAAAAAAAGCATGGAGAGTGGATGTGGCAGTACTAGAGATAGCAGAATAGAATAAAAGGAGCTGGGTAAGCTAACAAAATACAAATGCCTGAAAATAGAAGTATAACTGTGGCAAAGGAAAGCAAAAGTAGGACCATTATTAGTAGGTTCCTTGAGTGCAATCCCAAAACAAGTTTGAACACTATTCACAAAAGAAAAAATAACAAAAAAAAAGCTTCTTCCAACATGTTAAAAACAAGAAAAAAGTTAAGGAAACAATTGGTCCATTGCTGGGAGAAAGTAGCAAGAAGGTGACAAGCAACAGGGAGAAAGCAGAACTATTTAACTCATGTTTTGCATCTGTCTTTACACAAAGGGATAAAACAGTCCAGCCTATCAAAAACAGCACCACAAAAATCAGATTAGGAACACAAGTTGAAATAGGGAAGAAAATAGTAAGTGAGCACCTGTCTACCCTAGACGAGTTCAAATCACCGAACCGGATGGATTACACCCCAGGGTTCTGAAGGAACTGGCAGACGAGATCTCAGAACCACTGAATTATATCTTTCAGAGATCCTGGAGCACTGGGGAACTACCAGAGGACTGGAAAAGAGCTGATGTGGTTGCCATCTTCAAAAAAGGGGGGAAAACAGATCCAGGAAACTACAGACCTATCAGTCTAACCTCAATACCAGGAAAGATTCTGGAAAAGATAATCAAGCAACGAATTAGTAAACACCTAGAAGCAAACAAAGTAATAGCCAAAAGCCAACATGGGTTTGTCAAAAACAAATCATGCCAGACTAATCTTATTGCATTCTTTGATAATGTGACAAAATTAGTGGAACAGAGGAATGCCATCGATATAGTTTACTTGGACTTCAGTAAGGCATTTGATAAGGTAGACCATAACCTACTACTAGATAAAGTAGAAGAATGTGGGTTAGACAGCATCACCACCAGATGGATTTGTAATTGGATGACCAACTGCACTCAACATGTAGTCCTCAATGGAACTGCATCTTCATGGAGGGAAGTATGCAGTGGAGTACCCCAAGGCTCTGTTTTGGGCCCAGTATTCTTCAACATCTTCATCTATGATTTGGACGAGGGAATAAATGGGGAACTCATTAAATTTCCAGATGACACTAAGCTGGCAGGAATAGCCAACACTCCCGAAGATAAGCTAAAGATACAGAAGGATCTTGACAAACTTGAACATTGGGCACTATCTAATAAAATGAAATTCAATGGTGAAAAGGGTAAGGTTCTACATTTAGGCAACAAAAACGAAATGCACAGGTACAGTATAGGTACCTTACTCAACAGTAGTAACTGTGAAAGGGATCTTGGAGTCCTAGTGGACAACCATTTAAATATGAGCCAGCAGTGTACAGCAGCTGCCAAAAAAGCCAACAGAGTTCTAGGCTGCATAAACAAAGGGCTAGAATCAAGATCACGTAAAGTGTTAATACCACTTTATAATGCCTTGGTAAGGCCACACTTTTTTACTAGTAACAGCTTACATCCTGTGATGCTGCCTCCTACAGCCTAGAACCAGGATGGTGAACCTATGGCATATGTGCCACCGATGGCACATGGAGCCATTTGTCAGGGCACATGAGGCATTGCCCTTTCAGTTGGCCAGCATGCATGCGCGCACTGGCCAGCTGAGTTAAGCCTTTTTTAAAGCCCTTTTTTGCCCTCCCCAGGCTCCAGAGGCTTTATAGTACCCTGGGGAGGGCAAAAACAGCCTCCCCCCTGGAGGCCCTCCGGAGGCTTCAGGAGCTTCCCTGAAGCCTCCTGAACACAAAAAGGCCCTATGGGCAAACCAGAAGTTTAGGAATGGACTTCCGGCTTGCTTGTAGGGTTGTTTTTAGTCCTCTGGAGCATTCAGGGAAGCCTCCTGAAAGTCCCTGAAGGCTCTGGAGGTTTTAAACCAGCCCTACGAGCAAACTGGAAGTCCATTCCCAAACTTCCGGTTTACCCATAGGGCCGTTGTTGTTTTTTATGCTCCGGAGGCTTCAGGGAAGCACCTGAAGCCTCCGGAGGGCTTCTTGGGGAGGTGGGGGAGGCTGTTTTCGCCCTTCCCAGGCTCCTATAAAGCCTCTGGGGAGGGTGAAAAAAGCATGCAAAAAATGGAGGCAGCGCCTATCATGTGCACATATGGACTGGGGGGTCACACATTGCATTATGGGTATGAAACACCTACGCATGAGCCCCCTATGCCTCCCCTCTTATGGCACATGAGCCAAAAAAGGTTCACCATCACTGCCCTAGAACATCAGCATCTGCCTATCTATCTTGGGAAGGACTTGATGGGTGGATAAAAATGCTAAATTCAGTCTTAAAAAATGGCTGACCATGTTATGAACCTGTATACATATGTGTTTGTGTGTGTATATAATATTCTGAACCATCACACAACATTCTTTCATCTATATAGAACACATAAGTGGGCAGTGGCAAATGGGCAGCAGCAGTGGTGAATGAGCGGTGCCAAATAGATAGTAAATAGGCAGTAGTGAAAGGGCCGTGGTGGCAGCAAATAGACTGTGGTGGCAGCAAAACAATCATGGTGAATGAATTGTGGCAAATGGGCCGCAGCGAACAAGCCATAGCAAATGGATGGATGCTGGAAGGAAAAGGCAGATTTTTTTCTTGTTTTCCTCCTCTAAAGCTAATGTGCATCGTATAGTCCAGAGCGTCTTATTGTCCAAAAAATATGATATGTCCTGAAAGTATAGTCTGAGATAAATGTGTTTTTAAAATACAAAGAATACTCCAAAAATCATGTCCCATATGTCAATCTGACCATTATGTTTTATTAATATTTTCCACCAAAAAAATCATAGTAATATTCAAATGTAATGTGTCAAATGGGAATGGAAATGCTGAGAAGAAAATGGCAACAAATTTAAACATTTAATGATATTTATATAGTAAGTTCTCTATGGACTTCTTTGGTATTCATAAACACATGGGGCTGGACTAACTGCAATTCCTGAGGAATATTCAGTGCCTGTTTTAGGGGAACAAGGGATCTCCTGACTTTAGGGGAGCTAATTAAAACTTATGTAATTTGAAACATCTGAATTGTTGCATGATGCTGTGTCAACAATTCTTTCTGTCAATTCACGAAAAAAACAAAAACAAACCCTGGATCTATATTTACAAGTGTTTGCCATGTCAATCCTTTATTCAGTATTTGTATGTGTTTAGACCATTTGTTTTTCTCTTAAGGCAAACTTATTTTATAATTGTATATTAAAACTATCTTCATTCTATTTTATAAATCCTTCTTTGTTCTACTGGGGTCAACTGATTTTCCCCACCAAACTAAATGATACAGTATTTAAGCTGCTTTTTAGATCTGTTGTTTACTTACTTTAGTTTCCTGAATACTGATTTATAATGGACCTCCTATATCTTAAAAAAACCTGTTATTTCTCATTAATCTATCTTAAAAATTCATAAATCATTTATGGTAATACTGAGTTAATAATGGTTTTTCATCAAAGAGGGCTGTTAAAAGACTTTTGTTCACTTTATTGAGTGCAGTTCTTAGGATTTATTTCACTTTTTTTCCTTTCCCCTGAAACTTCAGAGCGAGAGGATTTGTGACAGATAAGATAAGAAAGGCATTTAATGAGTCTCATCAGACAAAATTAATTTACCCCCAAAAAATCACTTGTCAAAAGTTATAGTAATTTGGTTTGCTCCTACTGAATAAGAAAGAGAACAATGGCATAGAGGAAAACATTTTAGTGTCCATTCATTTTATATTATATACTATATTATTTCTTCATTGATAAGTGTGTGAATATAAAATGAAAAATTGGTGAGTGAAGAAAGGCTATACATTTTGAACAAAAAACTACTGATGCTCCATTGTTTCTTTGGTTCCTTAGTTCTTCCTCTAGCTCACACAAAAAACTAAGGTTATAGGTTATAGTTCATCTGGAATGATGTATATGAGAAGCTGAGATGGTCCAGGCACCAAATCAGGGCATAGTGGTTGTAGCTGGATACGCATTAAGGATTTTCAGATTGCTAACAATGGTACTGATCCATGGAATGATCCATAAAGGCAATTTCTATGGGCACACATTGGATTAGATTTTTTTCAACCATTTGAAAAAATAGGTAATAGTGTCCATCTTATGCCAATTTGAAACAAGAGGAACAAACAACCACAAAACCAAAGTTCTCCAGATGTTTGCCTGCCATGTGAAAATGGCCCTCTAGTTCTTTAATGCAGTCAGATTTAAACCTTGCCAATTTTATAGAAATAATATCTTAACGATATATTTAATTCAAATGTTTGACTGTCTGTGCTCTGCAGGGAAAATTCACAATCTCATAGCAAGGACAACTGTGATAAAGTATTTAAAGTGTTGAAGTGGGTCCAGGGGTGGACTGCTATGGGTTTGCCCGGGTTTGGGAGAACTCATAGCTAATGTTTTGGTCAGTTCAGAGAATCTCCAAATCTGACCCCTGGCTGGCCCCTCCCATTCTGCCCCACCCCTCACACCCTGCACCTCCCCTCACATCCCACCCCTTCCAGAAGTCTCCACACAGTCCATTTTGGATGCAAGGTAAGTACCTCTCAGAAGTCCCAAATGGCTGGAAAAGAGCCCATTCCTAGCCTCCTGAGGGCCTCCAGAGCCCGGGAGAGGCAGTTTTTGCCCTCCCAGAGGCTCAAGGAAAGCCTCTGGAGCTTGGGGAAGGTGAAAAAGACCTCTCCTAGCCATGGTACAGGAGGCCAACTAGGCCACATCCACCATGGCCATGCTCACCCAGCAACCAGACAGAAAACCCATTGCTGAAATTTTTGAAACCCATCCCTGAGTGGTCTAGGGACAATTAGAATGAAATCCATTCTTATCAATGGAACTATCCTGGATGGTTTTGACCCAGTCATTATTTCTCAATCCCACTTGCCACACTAAATTGCTGTGGTGAGATAATCGAAGAAGGCAATAGTCTCTTGAGCCCTAGAGAAAAGGCAGGATATACTGTACATCTAAGAGGGATAGTGAAAATCCAGAGAGTGCAATTTCTGAAAAAGGACTATATATATAATGTCACCTAAACAGTTTATTTCTATTTCTTCAGTTTGACTTGTTGTCTGCTGTCTAAATTAGGAATTTGGCTTCAGTTACATCATTCTTTTTTTCTATCCTTCGATGTGATTATTCTTTGACAGTCTTTCCCTAAATACAGACAGGGTCCTGTCACTTATTGCTTCAAAACACAAAAGATAAAAATATCAACCCTGGGTTCGGTGATAATGAAAACATAAAACAGATGGCATACTGTCTCATTTAAATCAAAAGGGAAGAGAATGCAAAAGTATCACCCCTGATGGGATGAAAAGCAAGCTCTCTACTGGGGGTAAATAAAAAAGAGAAAACAAAATGAGAGAGAATAAAGACTTTAAGCTTATGTTTAATGGCTTTACAATATTCTGGTATTCTTTGATACTATATAATAATTAGCCTGAACCATGTATCTCTGCTTCTCCTTGAATATAGGTGGTCCTTGTTAAATGACCATTCTTTCAACAACTGTTCAAACTTACAACTAATACTTGCTGAGCAGCTGGTAGTTATGACTGATCCTTGGACCAATTCCTGAAATTACATGATCATGATTTCCAATGTTCCCTGGTGATTTCCCACAAGCCAAGTCAATGGGGAAGTTGACTAGAAATTGGAAGTCAGAATCACATCACACGAGGTCTTCACTTAATAACCCACATGGTCTTTGCTTAATAATGGCAACAGGGATTGCTTGAATTGCCATAACTAAATGGTGCAGGCATGTGACATTGCATTTTACAACCACATCATTAAACAATGGCAATTCCAATACCATGCTATCATTAACAGAGAACTACCATTAGTTGTCCTGAGCTGGATTGTTGCAGCCAGTCCCATTAGGTACAGAATGTTAATTCACTTCACTTTTGGTATCTGGTTTTAGCCATGCAGACCTGGCATGTCAAAGTGGCTTCAACATGCTGATTACTTTGAATGGGTACTTTGATTAAAGCTGTTTTGAACTAAAACACTCTTTGAAGCTCCACACAGGTCTGCAGAACAATAAAATAGTCTCAAAGGTTTGTTACCAGGTTCATAAATATCCATTAAAATGACAGTTGTCAATAAAGTTTATTGAACTATGTTACTCTTCATATCATAAATACTTGGCTATTGGGTGAAGACTGAACTTTCTTATGAAAACAAATAGGTGTTGTTCATTTGGTTGGTCATCGAAGCAGTAATCTCTATGCTGGAAATGGTTTGTGAATATTTACAATCAGATTTGTAAATTATGGATTATGGTTTAGAATTATTTGTGAATCTGATAAAGCAAGCTTCTTCCTCAAACCATTATTAAGCAAACTATGGTTACATCTAAAACATACCTTCTATCCTATTCTTTTGTTTTCCTTTTGGTGATCACTTTTCAAACAATAGCATAGCTTTCTGTATCTCTGTCTTGTCCCTTTCCATAAGTCCAAATTTCTTGCACAGACAGGCTGACAAAAAAACCAGACACAGGCAAAATATTTTAGCCCAAAGTATACAGTGTCAAATTAATGCATTGTTCCAAAAGAAGTTACAGTCTTTAGTTGCTGTTGTCTAGGGTATTTTTTGGTACTCATTCCGTTATCATCTTTTTTCTTTTTACTACAGAATGGTATAAAGTTGTGGTAGATATATGTTTACTGCTAAAAAGAGGAGCTTATGGGGGGCAGCTGCTGGGTAACAAGTCAAAAATTATTGACATATAATTGGAATAGCCATCTTTCATTAATAAATAGATTTCAGCACATTAAAACATCATTAAATTTAATAGTGATATGAAGGTCTGTATTGTACTACTAGACTTACAGAAGTGCCAAATTCAGATGGAAAAATTGAATCCCTTTATGTTTGAATTATACACCTGAATATGTATGTGTTCAAAAGAAATTTCTTGCAAAGACAAAACTACACCAGGATCTTAGAGATATAAAACAAATCTACCCCAAGGATTTTTATCAGAATGTCTAAATTAGACATTGCTGTGACATGGGCAGCAAACCTGAATATAATCTTTCTCTTCTTCCTTTCTTTAGTCAAAAAAGCATATATTTCTCTATTTATTTGTGAAAGTGAGGCAAAAAATATTTTATTCTTCTCAAAACTATATGTAGAAAAGTGGCAATACTTGCATTTAAAAAAAATACAGGAAGTTAGAGTTCTAAGAAAATGAGTTTATATCATGGAAATATATGTTTAAAAGCCCACCCAGAGAAATTTGCATTAAAAAGTATGTTGGGGAGATTTATGTTAAAAACAATATGTAGTTGGGAAAGTTGAATTTTGAAGAAAGTTGTGGATGGTTCCAGAATTTTTTAATGGACCATTAAAAAGCACTTTTAAAACATACACTGGAATACTATTTTCTTAATGCACTTTTTAAAAAGACCAGATTTATTTTCAATTGCACATCCCCAAAATAATTAAAACTTTTTGAAAACAGGTAAATTTTGTGTGGAATAGTTTGCAGTATTTGTCACCAAGGTTTACTTTTATAATTCATTGATTCATTCAGTCAGTCAGTTAGCTCTATAGCCGTCCAGAATCAACCAAGTGACTCTGGGTGGTTTAAATTCTTATTTTATACAATTGAATAGAATTGTAGGTGGTTAATATATAGAGATAGTATTATCAGATAATGCAAATTATTATAAAAAAGTCATTGATAACCTGCAATTTTGTAAGTTAGGTTTCAGAAAGTTATAAAGATAGCAGGCAGGATCTTTAGCTTAACTAATTTTCTTTTCAGGATTTCTTTTCCTTCAGTTACCTTGAGTTTAAAGATATTGTTGTGTCATGAAATTAAATCTAAATGGATAAATGGTCTCATGGGAAAAAGTATGATTAGAACAGGGTTGGAGAAACAACATTTTGAACTGATGTTTTTAATTGGAATGTAATAGTTGTAGTCTTTACAACTGTTTCCACAGCTATTGCTTCTGCTTAAAGTCTATCCTATTCAGTTTTCATTATCTTCTGTCTTCTGTTACTCCAAAGTTTCAAAGTTCATGAATATCAGGAGAACATGCCTGCTTCCATCAAAAATGCATGAAAGTTCACTCAATCACTTGTTTTACTTTTTCAAAATACTGAATTTTACCTCAAGACAACAATGTTGGCAAGTGGCCAAGAGGGAAATGTGACCTGCCTTACATGATTCTCTTCATGTCAGAGCCCGCATAACTATTTTAATGAATGAAATCAATGCAATAAGAGAGTCCCAGAAACAGAGACAGTTTCATCTAGAATTTAAGGTGCTGGCCTAGAAACCAGGAAACCATGAGTTCTAGTTCTTCCTCAGTCATAAAATCTGAATAACATTTGGACAGTCACTAACTTTCAACTCAACCCATCTCACAGGTTCTTCTTAGGGAAATCAGAGATGAAAGCATTACATGTGTTCACTGCTTCGAACTTAAGATCTCTCTCTTTCTCTCTCTCTCTCAGAGAGAAAGAGGGGAGAGAGAGGGAGAGAGAATGGGAAAAGAGGGGGAGAGGGAGAGATTTCCCTGTGTTAGCTCCATCAGTTCAATCTAATTTAAGGTTAAAACATATTCTGAGAATTTATTTGAAAATATTAAGATTTTTATTGAAGATTTGGGAATTATTTGGGAAGTTTGGAGAAAAATATTTTTCCCCTTGAAAATGAGAGTGAAGAATTTCAAACTAAAATAGTTTTTAGTGAAATAAGAAATTGGTTGCTATTGCTTCAGTCATCTTATCCCACTATTTTCTTCTTCTACTAATAAAAACTGACAATATAGTTTATTTGTGATAAATTGAGCAGAAAAACATCTGAGTTGAGAATACTATCCCACTTCTTGTCATCTCCCCAGAGATGACAGAGACTGAAGCTCAGCAAAACTTGAAAAAGAATCATAGTGATTAATCGTCAATCATCCCACTTTGGAAGCAGCCCTGAGCAATCCCTTTGGGGGCTCCCTGCCTGTGAAGACAATTTGTACCACACTGATATTGATTTTACCATTATCTCTTTGGAGGTCAAAAGCTGTACAAAATGAAAAATTATGGCTGGAGAAATTGTGGGAATGAAGAATTGCTGGCAGGAGGATTGATTTATTCATTTTATCCTAATTTGGATGATTTTCAGAATTTTGGGTATCATAATTAGATTAAGCAAACCAATAATTTTCAAGTATTGATGATTCTTTGTATCTTTTGCAGCAATGTATTCATAACTGGAGAATTTGAATTAGGACATTATTATTTGTGATGAGGAGGAAATATCACATCTTTCAGAAGTGAGCTATACTTGTGATGGAGAATAGTTGTGGTGGGTATTGTCTGAAGTATTAGAGTTTAGTGTTATTGCAACATTTGAGAATGCAATTTTAAAGTTTTTGTTGACATTTCTTGTCCCCCCCCAGTTATTACCTTATTGCCTTATACGTGGTAAATAATATATTGTTGGTTTTTCTATAGGTTCATACAGCTTTTGATTTAGTCAGTGATAGGATAAGTTTTCTTTCTGTTTTAAGGACTTATTCCATTTTAAGTAAATTCTCCAAAGTTCTGATATCATCAGAGCTCAGACTTCTATCGTATTCTTGAGGCATATTGACTTCATAGTTGAGTTCTCCTGAGTTCTCAGTCAAACCAGGACTACAATGGCAATGGGCATTTTTAGAAAGCCATTTTTTCCCTCTCCTGCAGAAGAGAAACATCTCAATAGATTGATCAAAAAAACTGTACTGACATTTTAAGGAACTATCAATAGTAACTTGGGAAGACAATATTGAGATCATCGATTTGTGTTATGCAAAATTATTTGTTTTGGAAACAGCTTTAAAGACATTCCAGGCTTAGATTATGCCAGAAAGTTCTCAAAAAAGTATGATTTAAAAAAAGTATGGCTCAGGCTTTCCTTATCCCAAAACATGTTCCTGAAAAAAGATTGTCAAAAGCTACTCTGAAGGAAAATACAAATTCTGTCATTTCTTCAGATGGATACTTTTCCAGAATTTTTCCCATATCCTCATAGTTCACAGGATCCAAGGAAAGAGAGACAGATGTGAATAGGGGACAACGGCACAAGGATGATACACAAGTAAAGTTGCATTTATATTTTCATTGTAGATAACTCAAGTAAAAGGAGGAAGGTGGCTGACAAAAGAAGTAGGAAGAAGTAAACTAGTGTCCTAAGATGTTATGCAAAAGTTAAAATGTTGTTTCCTGATCTTTCTTTCCCTAATTGGTAATTTTAATTACTAAAGTACCTGGTTTCCTAGAACAATATGTGCATATGTAATCTACTCTTCAACAAGCAAGATCCATTTTATATTTGTGATTCAATTAGATTTGAACCTTTGAATCCACTGAATCTCTAAGGCATCTGATTTGATAGGACTGTACAAATAGAATTTGAATTGAAATTTTCAGCTTTAGAGACAACATGATTCAATTAGAGTTGTAACACTCTGCTGCTAATGACCACAATAAAGTTATTTGAAAAGAGTTGTAATACAAGATTCAAGGGTAAATGGATTTTAGTCAAGATTTTTTAGCCAATGCCATCTGTAGATTACAATGAGATGCATTAAAAAGTGTACAATTGCTTGGGGAATATGGAATTAAAATAAAAGTCCTGTCTTTCAAGGGCATGCCAAATTTTAACTGAATAACTTTAAGGTCTTATTGCAATACATTTTGGAATCCTCTCATTTGCACTTTAAAAATTGCAGATGACATAGAACAATGATGCAAAACATAGGCCCCAAGAAGCAGGCAAGTTTTGGCCTAACTTGGGGTTTACTTTTAACCTTTATCTTTAAGGCCAGTGACATCAACTATCACGTGATATAATTAATTCTCATTTGGTAGAGCTCTTAAAACAGACTAAATGGCCATCAGTCACAGGCAATTTTTTGTAATGCTGCATTAAACAGGTTGGAATAGATGATGTTTATGGTCCCTTACAAATATATGATTCAATGCTTAAAAAATTAATCTCATTAACATTTTTAATAGTGCTCTATAGCATTGTTTTGAGGATAGTAATTAAAACAGTTTATGTCCAGGATGTGAGGGGGTTTGTAAATATTTTCATAGCCCTCTTTTTGATTTGTGCAGTGTACAGATCCTCAATGGAAGGCAGTTTGGTAGTAATTGTTTCTTCTGAAGTTCTAATTATCCTCAGAAGTTTGTCTTGTTTGGTTGTCTTGTTTGGTTGCAGAACCAAACTCTCAGGCTTGGAAGCCATTGGTGGATAGGGCCTCAATCCTGCCACCATAGAGGATGCGATTTGGAAACCTCACCCAAACCAGACAGTTACAGAGGTGCAGATGACAGATCCAATAATTCCTCTGTAGAACTGTATCAGCAGCTCCTTGGGCAGTTTGAGCTTTCTGGGTTGGCACAGAAAGAGCATTCTTTGTTGTGCTTTTTTGATGATGATTTTTATGTTAGGTGTCCATTTTAGGTCTTCAGATATGATAGAGCCTAGAAATTTGAAGATCTCCCCCACAGTTAATACTGTGTTGTCTAGTATTGTAAGAGGTGATTGTATGGGAGGGTTTCTCCTAAAGTCTACCACCATTTCTACAGTGTGAGTGTGTTCAGTTCCAGATTGTTCTGGTCACACCACGAGACTAGTTGTTCAACCTCCCGTCTGTATGCGGATTTGAGGAAAATCCATCTGGTTCAGTTCCAAGCTGGGAGAAAGACACTGGAAACATGGAGGCTGATTGGAAAAAAATGTTTATTGATGAAGCAGAACCAAATATGACTCTGGACAGTTGGCAAAATGAAGTTGAAAGTGGGTTTTTTTAATACTTTCTTTGGGCTTTGTATTTAAGCTTCCTGTTCCTGTGCAAGACCATGTCTTTTAAAATTCTATTGGCTGTTTTCAGATTCCTATCAGGGTCATGTAGGGATTATGTAGGGATCATGGCTGGCTCTACAGGAAAAAAAGGAAATGCAAATCCTAAGTGCTTGTCTGAGCTAATTTTGCCAACCTTTTGTTTGTTGCTTATCTAAGTTTTTGTCTTGACACAGTTTGTCTGAATGGATTACCAAATCTGCATTTCTAAAAACTGGCCTCCTCAGTTTCTGTTTGGGGACAAGGAAACTGGGACTGGTTTCTGAATATGCTGGTCCAATATTTCTTATGGGCATAAAATATCTGCTGGGGGCTATTAGGAAAGACTGAGTTAATTTCTGTCTTTAAGAGCATATTTTTCTTTTGGGGAAATATAATATTCTACCTTTTTAATATTTCCCAAAATTTTTCATTCTTCTGGGGGTAGGTGCTAACTTTCTACGCTATAAAGTATAAGTGCTATTGCTATTAGTTATTTTGAAGTGCTCTGCAGCTTCTGAGAACTGGGCTGGTAGAATTTCACAAGGGCTGGCATAGTTGTTTGGCAAGTTTGGTTCCTCCAGGAAAGGACTCTGACATCAGTGGCAGACCATATTTGTAGCAAGTTTGTGGCTTGCTTAAAAATAGTCTGTGTTAGATAGCAGGGGCAACTGAAGCAGGTCGGCATACCTAAATACAATGCCATAGGAGTTTCCCATGGGGAAAATGGCATTCATAGCTTTTCACTGATTTCCTACTTTGAAGTAAGCTGAGAATCTGCTTTGACAAGTGATCCAACTAAAACTTGATGAAGTAGGAGCATTCCTTTCAATTTACAAAGGGCTATGATTTTGTACCTTCAGGCCTATTCAAAAGCTTGGACCTTTGTTCAATGGAGGATTCCATTAATATCAAAATGCCTTTGAATCAAACCTTTGAAGCTTTGCACAGGTCTAACATTTGTTTAATAATGAAACAAGAGTTCATTCACTATCGGGCTTGTATTAATTTCTACAGCATCCTAGAAATACTTTTTTTCTGTACTGCAAATGCCTTTTTTTCACTGCTGAAAGTTACAGGTACATTATTTGTTTTTAAATGAAAAGAAAATAGCATAAAAATGTGCAAATTAAATCTACATCCTCCCATCTTTCATGGTTTTAGACCTTGTCGTGAGGTACCTCAACAACCATATTTTGAACTATCAATATGGCACACAACTCTGGATGTTAAAAGAATGTTGAATTAATCTGAGCCCTCTGCATCATACTTTTTTATTTACTTTTTTTTTGAGAATATTTTATTTCCATTTTCATTTTCATACACTCACATGTATACTATACATAGCCAACACCATAAAGCATTAAGCAATAATTACATCAGTTCCTCTTGTCAACAATGCCCCAGAAAATAGAAATCCAATATAGCTCTTCCGCTCTCTATACAGCTCTTTCTTACACCACCCTCCAACTTTCTATCTTCCCTCCATCATCCCCCTCTACCCTACTTCCCCTCCCACTCTACCACTCCTCTCTCCACATCCACTCCCCCATCCTTCTCACCTTCCCCACCACCCTCTCTCCCATCCCTCTCTGCCCATCTTTCTTCTTTCCCACTCCTCCTCTCCTTAGTGTATTTCCGTTACATGTCAATATACTTGGCCTATCCTATTTTTAAACAAAAAAAACAACAGTATACATGTAGAGTCACATTACATTGAAATCTAACACATCTTATCTAACCTGATATATCCCTCCCCCCACCCTCCCCCTCCCCCCCACAACCATCCCCCCCCCTGAATTCCCAGAACCTGTACACGGTATAGATTTTTAACAAACACAGTCTAAAATATATTGAGAAAAAAAAGAATAAGAAATTAATAACATCTCTAATTGATCTTAGCTCCTCCTTGCTAAGCTAACTTTAAACAATTTAAATCATTCCTGATCTTAAGCATAGGCTATCTGGAATTTCTTAGTCCCATATTTATTTTGTATATAATCAATCCATTTTTTCCAGTCTCCTTTATATCTCTCATTTGAGTGGTCTTTAAAATATGCAGATATTTTACCCATCTTAACTAAATTTCTGACTTTCAATGTCCATTCTTGAATTGTAGGCAGGTCTTCCTTCTTCCAGTATTGCGCCACCAACAGTCTTGCTGCCGTTATTAAGTGCAAAATCAAGTTAATGTCTACCGCTGTAGAGTCAGTAATTATACCTAACAAGAATAACTGAGGAGTAAACTTTATCCTTCTTTTAAAAATATTTTGCATAATCCACCATATTTTTATCCAAAATGCCTTAACCTTTTGGCAAGTCCACCATATATGGAAATATGTAGCATTGAGAGAACCACATCTCCAACATTTGGGTTGTAAACTCGGATACATAGAAGCCAACTTTTTAGGATCTAAATGACATCTATAGAACATCTTGTAAAAATTTTCTGTCAGGTTTTGGGCTTGTGTAAATTTCACATTTCTTACCCAAATTCTTTCCCATGTATCCAACATTATTGATTCTTCAATATTTTGAGCCCACTTTCATTTTTTTTTCATTTTATTGACATTTATAGGCCGCCCTTTTCCCTAAGGGGACTCAGGGCGGCTTACATTTCATAGGAGGGGAGTGTAAGACAGGACAGAAAAGAAATGTGAATAAAGGAAAATAACCAATAAAAACACAACATTCATTCGACATTCGGGCGGGGCGAGATTAGGATCTTATCCCCAGGCCTGACGGGATAGCCAGATCTTGAGGGCTGTGCGGAAGGTCTGGACGGTGGTGAGGGTGCGAATCTCCACTTTATCATACAATATTTAACTAATTCTGTTTCCGAATCTGCATTATATTTTTTACATAAGAGATCTTAAATCAAATTCCCATGGCTTATGAATACTTAAGCATCTTAAATAACAATAAATAAGTGAAGATAGTTACCTTTTATTATTTCCATGCCCATTCTGTTGTCTGGAACTTATTTATCACAATTACTATCACAATTGTCTATTGCAACTCAAGACCATATTCTGAAGAGTACAAATAATATGTTTTAAAAGCAATTTAATGCTCATATATTTTATATCATTGTCACTACCACCACCATTCTTATACCCCCCTTTATTAAAAAAAACTAATATTTTAGTGAAAATATTGACAACATTTTACATTTATTGATGTGTAATTTTTATCCTCCTTCCAAGGGACATGCAGCAGACATGGCCAAGATTGGTTTCAGAAACAAACAACTTGAAAGGACACCTAAAAAGTAATCAAAAGCAGAAAACTGTAGAAATCTAGAACTATGGAGATCTAGACTGTTGGCAATTTTAGTTAAAAGGGATCAATTCCATGACAATTTTACAGCTGTGAATCATTTGACCATTTTTTTTTAAAAAAAAAAAAGCTATTTCAAGGAGGCAAATGAGAGGTTTTGTAAACAAAAACCTCATAAGCTTCTGGGGATGGAGAAAATATTGCTTCAACCTTGTGGACTACATTTTCAAGGGAGAGCCTTACACTAAAGAAGAGGGAAGGATATGGAAGAAATGCTTGAGGGAAGACAAATACTGATTGCTTATCCTTCATTCAACCTAAGTCCTTGAGAATGAAAATCTATTTTGAAATTTGTGGGCAAATAGCTATCGCAAAAACCCAACCTCCTATTTTTGTTTTTCCTGTTTATTGGAGTTGAACAGGAAAATGAAATATTGTTGTAAATGTAGTCAAGTACTGCAGGGAATCCTACAGACCATCTTGCCTCAACATGGACTAAGATCTTCAATCTTCTATTATAATCAGGAAAGAGGTATTTGGACTCAGAATTCATGTGAACTTTAAACAATATCTCAGCGAAAACATTTCTGTCCAAAGCTTGCTCAAGAAGCAGAAGGTTCTTTGGGTCTTCTGTCATCTCTCCATAGAACCAGAACAAAGTAAAAACATGATGTCTGAAATCAGATGAAATCACATACCCTAATATTCAACTTCTCTTATGCCAGCATATCTTTCATTCATAGTAGATAGTTCTGACTTTCTTCATTGCCAAAGCAAACATTTCTTTCAAATTAATCGTATATGTCTCAAGGTTCATGTTCATGTTAATTCTATGCTCCCCAGATACTCTTCTGTGCTCTATGATCTCAGATTGTGTCCTTACACTATTTGTGAGAGTACAAAATAGAGTACTGTGGAAAATAAAATTACAAACATGGAGTACCCACATCTAAACTGTTCCATAAGTGTTCCATAATCTAAATGTAAACACATTCCTATGGAGTGTATGCTCATAGTGATTCAAGTGATGCCTTTCCAGGGTCATATATATGAGATGGGTAGCTCCATATATTTGATACATTAATTGAATAAATAAATAAATGAGAGAGCAGATTGGATAAAAGAAATAACAGCTGATTCTCTAAGGAAAGTGCAGCAGACACTGAGAGATTAAATCACATTAACATGGAATTCAAAAGTTGAGGTAGCCTGAATTAAAGCCTTTGAAATTCTTCAAGTTCACTCATCCTCCCTTAATGTCAGATCACGTATCTTTTCTAATACTCATTAATTGGTGAGGTTTTTCTCTTATAGATTTTTCCTTCTTTATCCAGTCTTTTTCAATCTCTTCTTTTTCAATCTGATGTAGCTGAATTATTAAGGGCTATCTTCGTCACCCATTCTTCTGGAATGCAATAAAAAAAACACTAATGTCTACATGAATTAAGGATGGTCAGGTTAATTTTGAAAGGTTCCAAACCTTTCTTCTGCTCTATTTTAAGAATTGAACTAAATTTCTCTGACTTTCTAGAGCACACCCAGATGAAAAAGGATTCCTGTACTGTGTTGTGAGATCTGGAGATATATAGTAGGTAAACAGCATTTAAAAGTTTCCTTAAATGTATTGCATAATAGCATGGATTGCAGAGTGCTATGTTCTACAACAGCAACATTTGTGATTTGCTTTGAACTCACTCAATCCTACAATTGTCGAGGTTAATGTGACTGATGACCAGATTTCTCTCATTCTCAGAGAGAGTTTCCTGACCCCAAGAAATGGTAAATCTACTCTCCTGGGAATTTGTTTAAGCTGATTTTAATTTTATTTTGTTTCAGTACAATTCTGTCATTAGACGTTTTCTTAGTGGATGGTATATAAATAATTGAAAGAAAGAAAATGAATAATTAAAATATGATGTAAAAGAGAAAGAAAAGAAGGAGACAACAAAGTGACAATATAGAAACAAGAAAGGAAACTTATTAAGATGCACCTAGAATACTTTTTTTCAGGAACACTTTTTCCACAGAACACAATTATTAGCTGTACTTTGGCACTTCCTTTTAATTCTGTGCTAGGGAAGGAAGGGGAAGGGAAGGGAAGGAAAGGAAGGGGAAGGAAAGGAAGGGGAAGGGAAAGGAAAGGGGAAGGGAAGGGAAGGGAAAGGGGATGTGAAAGGTTAGGGTTAGGGTTAGGGTTTGGGTTAGAGAAGGGAAGGAAGTCAAAGGGAAGAGAAGGGAAGGGAAGAATTTGTCAGAGAAGTGGTAAAAATGTACATTGTGAGAAACATGTGCAACATTACCATATCATTTTTGAACTGAAAAGATAATTCATAAAGCATTGTGTGTTGAACTTGATACGGCTTCATCCCTACTTTTATTGACAGAAGCTATCAAGGCAAAGATCTTATCTACTGATTGTATTCATACATTATTTTAAACTATAATGGGTGCAGCAATTTCAATTTATAAACTATGCTTTATGACAAGGAAAGAATCTGTGGTTTCATGCATTCCCCCAGAACTCCTTCTGAAGATTTCAGAATTCAATGAACCATAGGTGAGTAGGAACAAAATTTTCACTCGGTGTTTTGGAAAGATTTTGTGGGAGTTCAGGAAAAAAAAATAGTATTTTAATTTTTGAGCAACTTAAGATATCTATTCCACTATAAAAGCCACTGGAAGCCACTATTATTAGATTATCTTGCATATTTTAGTGGGGTTTCATTGTAGTGGTAAATCTAGATGATCCCAGCATACCCCACAGAAGGATCACATACAATGGGCAAGAAATGGATGGTGCAGACTTTCGTATGAAAATCAGCATAATAAAAGATAGTGAATACAAAGGTCTTTGCAAAGGAAGGAGAAAAAATTGTAAGAAGGAGAGATGGTTTGAATACGCAGAATGATACAAAAATGTTCAACATTAAAATTACATGATGCATATGTTTGAACACTGAACTAGAGCCAGATATGCTAGAAAGCGAAATTAAATGGGCCCTAGAAGATATTGCTAAAAATAAATGGATAGGGGTTGATAAAATAACTGCAACATGATTTACAATGTTATAAGATGTTGCAGTTCAGGTGCCTTTTATGGTGAGCAAGCAGATTTGGAAAACAGAAGTGAAAAGTATCAATATTCCAAATCCAAATGTACATTACTAAAGACTATTCAGAGTACTGAAAATTGTATCACATGCTAATAAGATAACATGTAAGATTTTTGAACCAAGACTTCAAGGGAAAAGACCTGAATACAACAAAACCAGCATACCTACACCGGTGAAAATCAAAGTGTGATCAGAGCTGCCGTCTTTCTATAAATATTGGTGGCGGGGTGGCGAGTGCTGGCTTTGTTGCCCAAAATTTGTATAAGCCCCAAATTTCAAGTCTGGTGACATAAGGTATTCTGTTGCAAGCAGAGGAGCAAAGGACTCTTCTCATGAAATGTCACTGGACTTGCTCAATTGTATTAATGTCCAATATGCAGTGCAGGTTCCAGACAGATGAGCTGTATTTGAGAATTGGTCTAGCAAATGTACTGTATGCTCTGTTTAGCAGGTTAATATTACCAGAGAAAAAGCTACACAAGATTCGGTTAACAACTCTAAATGCCTTTTTGGCAAAGTTATTCCAGTGGACTTAGATGATTAGATATGAGTACTCCAAGGTCCTTAACATAATGAGGGTCATCTACAAGGTTGTGTCCACCCAGCTTGTATTTTGTGTTCTTATATTTTTTGCCAATGTGTAAGACAGAGCATTTGTTGGTTGAGATTTGAAGTTGCCAATTGTTTGACCATTCTGACACATAGTCACGGTCTTTTTGAAGGATAGCAGCATTGTTGGTGGTGTTAAATAATTTTGCATCATCACTTATTTGAGACAGCATATAAACAAACAAATAAATATAAAGTAATGTACAGATATAACCAAGAAAAATGGCTATAATAACAACAGAATAACTTGAAGAACAACAGCAATAAGGAACTTTATAAATCAACAGAGTCAAAATATATAAGCCAATAATAGAAAGATCACAAGTCTTTAAAAGTTAAAAAACACTCTAAGTAGAAAGGTCAATACAATACAAGACAGTGGTAAATTTGGCACTGCAACTCTCAACCAAATAACTGCCTGTATATATTGCCTGCCAAATGTATTAGTAAAAAGAATGAAAAAGCAGATTCAGTGTTAGTATTCACTCTATAAAAAATGTTAACATTGGGGAAAGGTTTGTAGAAAGTTAATTTATTTTATGTTATTGTTACTTCAGAATGCCTGTTTCTGATACAATCAAGGAATTATGTGCCCTTAGGTATAAATTAATGCAGTGATAAATAGCATACCCTTCTCTCCACAATCAAAGCTGACACCAGTCAAGAGCCGAGGTGGCGCAGTGTTAGGGTGCAGTACTGCAGGCCACTTCAGCTGACTGTTATCTGCAGTTCAGCGGTTCTAATCTCACCGGCTCAAGGTTGACTCAGCCTTCCATCCTTCCGAGGTGGGTGAAATGAGGAGCCAGACTGTGGGGGCGATATGCTGACCGCTTAGAGAGGGCTGAAAGCCCTATGAAGCGGTATATAAGTCTAACTGTATTGCTATTGCTATAGAACAACTCAAAGAAGTAAAGCAAGGTGTTAAGTCCTCTGGGCTACGGCACCCATTAAAACTCATGGCCGGCTCTTGATTGGCTAAGATGCGAGCAGCCAGCTGGCGGGAAAATGCAGCTGTTCTATTGGTTCAGTGTTTGACTATACCATACTATAGTTTTGACTATAAAAGAGCTGTCAGCTGTCAAATGTTGCTGTTTGCCGGTTTGTGGTTTGCCTTGCATTTTGCCTTGTTAACCTGTTAAAAAAGGTTGTTGTTAGCTTCAACCTTGCCTCAGTTCCTGCCTGCCTCGTTCTTCCTACAGAACACTGGCGATGAAGGTGGGATCAGGACTGAGGTAAAGGAGAAGCAAAGTCACTAATAAGAGCTGCCTCAAGTCATAGGCGACGGGATGTTGCTTCAAGGCTAACTCCTCAGTGTCTGTCCTTCTAAGGATGGCTAGTCTGCCGGCATTCACGGCATTCAGCCCGGCCACTGAAACATGGGACGACTTCCTCGAGCGGTTCAAGTGTTTCCTGGAGGCAAACTACTACAGTTTGTCCAGTGGCCATAAAAGAGGATATTTCTTCAGTGCATGTAGCCATGAGATGTTTGGAATGGCTAGGGCTCTAGCCGCCCCTCAATCCATCCATTCGATGCCTTGGGAGACTCTTTTGGAGAAACTTAAAAACCATTACTTCCAACTCCCTCACACATATGTTATGTGTTTAGGCAGAGAACCCAGAGAGAAGGGGAATCTGTGAGCGACTACATGGCTTCCCTCAGAACAGCAGACCTGCACTGTGGCTTCCTATACTGGACCATGCCCTGTTAGAACAGCTGGTTTATGGTATCAAAGACCTCAGACTTCAGCAACGCTTGCTGGCACGAAAAGAGCTGAGCCTTCAGGCAGCTGTGGATGAAGCCACGGCATATGAAATGTCAGACAAATCCACCACAGAAATTCAGAGATTTCTGCCACTGGCTACCCATGCCAGCAAGGGCCATGCTGTTCACTATGAAGACTTCTCTGATGACGAACGAAGACTTCTCTGATGAGGAAGAGGAGATTAGCCGCCTCAAACTGGCCAGCAGAAAAAAACAGACTCAGGCTTTTTACCGCCTGAGTTGTGGTGGGAACCATGCAAAGTCAGTTTGCAGGTTCAAAGCCACAATATGCCATCATTGTGACAGGAAAGGACATTTAGCCAAGGTCTGCAGAGCTACAATGCCAATCTCAGAACCACCTCCGGAACATGCCTTGTCAAGACAATTCACAAAAAGACTTCCCAGACACCACAAAGACTGCTTTACCATCTCAGGTGACCAGCAACACCCTGTATTGGCTATCATCCAGGCTTCCCTGACCAATCCTACCCATAAGATCTACCTGACCATGCACATAGAGGGAGAGCCCTGCAAGATGGAAGTGGACACTGGCTCTTCCAAATCTCTGGTCTCTTGGGCTAATATCAAACGGATAGTGCCCAGTCTGACCAAAGCTCAACTCAGACAGTGCCCACTTTGCCTCAGAGACTATCAAGGACAGCCAATACCCATTGTGGGTTGTGGCACATTCACCATAGCCGGCAAGAACTTCCGTGGGCCTCTTCCCTCATCATTGAAGATGACCATCTACCTAGCCTCCTGGAGCTTGACTGGTTCTCCGCATTGGGGCTCAATGTCTCTGGCATCCACTCCACTGTTCCAGATGCCTTTGCTGCGCTGGCCAGCGAGTTTGTGGACGTGTTTGACCAGAAGCTTGGTAAATATAAGGGGACCTTCATTTCTTTTAATTTGGACCCCCAGGTGGCACCAATGCGTCTAAAACACAGGAGAGTGCCATTTGCTTTTTACTCTAACGTAGATTTAGAGCTAGATAAATTAATAACACAAGGAGTGCTTGAAACAGTAGACCATTCCCCTTGGGAGACCTCTATAGTGATACCAATTAAGCAGGATGGCAGTATTAGAATTTGTGCGGACTATAAATGCTCAATTAATAAAGGATTGCAAGCCAACCCTTACCCAGTGCCAGTGATACAACATCTGCTCCACTCATTGGGCCAGGGAAATGTTTTTGCCAAGCTGGACTTGGCACATGTGTACCATCAGCTCCAGGTGGACAAAGCCACTGCCATGGCTCAAACCATCGTAATACACTGGGGGGCTTTCAAATGTAAACACCTACAATTAGGGGTTAGTGTAGACCCAGGCATATTCCAGAGCCTAATGGAGCAGATGCTCCAGGGGCTACCAGAGGTGGCCCCCCACTTTAATGATGTGCTTATCTCCACCTTAGATCAAGCAGAGCTTGTTGACAAATTAAGGGCAGTCCTGACCCGCTTCCGCCAAGTGGGACTGAAACTCAGGCAAGAGAAATGCAGGATAAAATTTTTGGAGTATCTAGTTGATTCCAAATGTCTTCACCCTATGCCATCCAAGGTAGACACAATTAAGAAAGCCCCTACTCCCTCTACCAAGGCAGAACTGCAAGCCTTTCTGGGGCTGCTTATTTTTTATTCCATTTTTTTACCCCATAAGGTGTCTTTGGAAGAACCTCTTCAAAGGCTCCTGAACTCCAAGACGCCGTGGCATTGGGGGTCTAGGGAAGCTCAAGCCTTTAGGGCAGTTAAAGATATCCTTACATCCAAGGCTTTGTTAGTGCAGTACAATGACCACCTACCATTAACACTGGTGTGTGATGCGTCACCTTATGGCATTGGGGCCATTCTGAGTCACATCCTGCCCAATGGCTCAGAGACCCCAATCGCCTATTATTCACGCACACTCTCAGCTGCTGAAAGAAATTACAGTCAGCTAGATAAAGAGGCCTTGACTACTGTAGCAGGGATAAAGCGGTATCATGACTACTTTTTTGACCGTTTTTTTCACTTAGTGACTGACCATAAACCCCTTTTGAGTCTTCTGGCAGACTCCCCAAATATTGTCTCCAAGGATGTCCAGATGTACAGTTTTTCTCGCTGCCTATAACTATCAGCTCTAATATAGGCCAGGAAAAGACTTAGGGCACACTGATGCCCTAGGCCGCTGCTCCCTGCCAGCACCAGCCTTGGACCCTGATCCTGCAACTTCAGTCCTCTTGATTGAGGATTTGCCCATGCCAATATCCACCCGGGATATTGCCAAGCTCTCTGCCTCAAACCCCATTCTGGCCGAGGTCTTGGACTGGGTGCACAGGGGGTGGCCACAAGGGCCAGTGGATCTTGGGTTTCACCCCTACTATATAAGACAGCATGATCTGTCTGTCCTTAATGGGTGCCTGTTATGGGGCAATAGGGTGGTACCCCCCCCCCAAAGGGGAGGTCTCCAATCTTAAGCTGCCTGCACACTGCTCATCCAGGCATTGTGCGCATGAAGGCTTTGGGCCAAAGCTATGTGTGGTGGCCAAAGATTGACCACGAAATAGAAAGCTGGGTAGCCACTTGCCAGCAGTGCTAGCAATCTAGGCTGGCTCCCCCCCTCTGTGCCCATCAGGGAATGGGACATGCCCCAGGCTCCATGGGCATGAATCCATTTGGACTTCACCAGCCCATTCCTGGGACAGAACTTCTTAGTCCTTGTAGATGCCTACTTGAAGTGGATAGAGCTGGAACCTATGCCCTCCACCACTTCGGATGCCATAATTAGGGTGCTGTGGAGGCTATTTGCGACCCAACTTGGTGGTGTCTGACAACGGACCCCAGTTCATGTCAGCACCCTTCCAGATGTTCTTGGGCCAGCATGGTATATGACACGCCCATACCCCCTGTGGAAATAGCATGGCAGAACAAATGTCAGTTAAAGAGGCATTGGGCTGCCTGGGGCCAGGGAATTGGCATGACAAGGAGTCCCAATACCTCCTGGCACAGCATACAATCCCTTGTCCACTCACCAAACAAAGTCCCGCAGAACAGCTTATAGGTCATCGGCTCCAGACAATCCTGGACTCATTACACCCTGGTTATGCAGCAGAGCAAAGCCTCATCACAGGTGACTCCACAGAGACCCTGTCTATGCCCCAAACTACAGGACCAACCCAAGGTGGCTGCCCGGACAAATCACACAACTAACTGGACCCTACTCTTATAGGGTCCACCTCAGTGATGGGCGAATGTGGCACCGACACATCAACCAACTCAGATGGTGGGCCACAAATGCAGCAGACCAGCATCTAGGGTAGGCCCAATCCTGCCCCGAGGAACTAACACCGACAGAGGCTGCTCCAGCACAACCCGAGTCGTACACACACACCCTGATGCATTCTCATCACCAGGTTTACCAGAGAATCCGGTCAGCCCCACTGTGGTCAAGTTTCACACCGACACAGCTGTGCAGTCTCCAGAAGTTCCACAGGATGCTCTATCAGCTCCTCCTCCTTTGGCCACCGCCCCTGAATTAAGACGATCGGGGTGGAGACGATGCCGGCCGGTGTACTTGGCTGACTATGCATGTGCTAACTGGGAGGAGAGGGGTGTTAAGTCCTTGGAGCTACGGCACCCATTGAAAGTCATGGATGGCTCCTGATTGGCTAAGATGCGAGCAGCCATCCGGCGGGAGAATGCAGCCGTTCTATTGGTTCAGCGCCTGCCATCTCCACTATAAAAGAACTGTCAGCTGTCAAATGTTGCTGTTTGCCAGTTCGTGGTTTGCCTTGCATTTTGTCTTGTTAAACTATTAATAAAGGTTGTTGTTAGCTTCAACCTGCCTTGCCTCAGTTCCTGCCTGCCTTGTTCTCCCTACAGAACACAAGGTCAGAAGATGTGGAGAGGCCTGGCCCATAGCAGAAATAAAATTTTAAAGTTTTTTTTAAAAATAAATACAGAATAAAAATGTATTTGGAGACATTTTGGCTCCAATTAATTTTAAATTAATGTAGACAATGCTACTCTAATGGTGCAAATCTAATGACAGAAAGTGAATATGAACTAAAGAGCCTCTTGGTGCAGGTGAAGGGGGAGAGTGTGAAAGTTGGCTTGAAACTCAACATTAAGAAAACTAAGATTATGGCATCCAGTCCTCTCAATTCCTGGCAAATAGATGAGGAAGAAATGGAGGTTGTGAGAGATTTTATTTTCCTGGGCTCAGGATCACCGCAGATGTGGACTATGGCCAAGAAATTAAAAGACATTTGCTCCTGGGGAGGAAAGCAATGGCAAATTGAGACAGTATACTAAAAAGACATCACCCTGCTAACAAAAGTGCTTAGAGTCAAGGCTATGTTTTTCCCAGTTGCAATGTATGGCTGTGAAAGTTGGACCATAAGAAAGGCTGAGTGCCAAAGAATTGAGGCCTTTGAACTATGGTTTTGGAGAAGACTCCTGCAAGTCCATTGGATTGCAAGGCAATCAAACCAGTCAGTCCTATAGGAGATCAACCCTAACTGCTCTTTAGAAGGCAAGATCCTGAAGATGAAACATAAATACTTTTGCCATCTAATAAAAAGGAAGGACTCACTGGAGAAGAGCCTAATGCTGGGAAAGATTGAGGGCAAAAGAAGAGGGACGACAGAGAATGAGGTTGCTGGATGGAGTCATTGAAGCAGTAGGCGTGAGCTTAAATTGACTCCGGGGGATTGGAGAGAACAGGAAGGCCTAGAGAAACATTGTCCATGGGGTCACAATGGGTCTGACATGACTTTGCAACTTACCACAACAATGTAGGCAATCTGTTCTCACTCCCTTTCTATACCACGGTGACAAAAATAAAAAAGGTTAGTTATACAAGTCTATTAAAATTTTTGAAATGCAATATAGGAATTTCTTTGAACCGTCTGAAGTTCTGTTAAAAGTCTGAGTCTATTTTCCTGAGTTAAGGGTTTTTTGTTTGTTTGTTGATTTCTGCTGTTGAAATCAATCCTGCAAAATGATTTTGGCTGGACTATGTGCTAATGTTTTAGATAGCACCTGCCTTTTAAACATATTGTATCTCCAGTGAAATATTTGCATTTGGCAGAAAAAATATGTGATACATTCAAACATTATTCTTTTTCTTTCATCTCAATTTTAATTCCAAAGAACTTTTTTTTCCTGCCAATTCATTAAAAACTTAATATCTTTTGATGACTGACAGTATAAAATGAATAACATAATATTCTTAAAAAAATGCTATTGCTTATTACAAGAAACACTGACTCCATAAGAGTGATTGAAAAGCTGTCATCTTTATCTTCTCATTGAGTTATGATATCAGGCACACAACAAATAAATTTATTGATTGGGAAAGGTATACAAAGGTACAGGAAAGCAATTCCCCACTTTTATCCTGTAATAAGTTATTGACCTTCTCAAAGAAGAAAATGAGCAGTAAATTCAGGCAATTCTAGTGCCTTCCATAAGGGATTAAATCTAAAGAATATCTGTCTAGAGACCATGATATTTTCCTTTATTTGTTTGATAATTTGCCTACTGTTCTGGAATATTTTTATGTTTGTAGATCAAACATTTGGTGCATGTAAATTATTTATCTTCTATAGAGAAATATGGCTGTAAATATTATAGGTTGGCAAATATTACAATTCTGGAAGACAATGTGATATATTGCCTCAACATATATTTCTGTTTTATTGTTCTATATGTGCGCTAAACAACTTAAGTCTTGGAGGCACTATTTTGTATTTATTCATATGCACTATACAGTTTAGATTAAAAGAACTATGGATATTCTAACTAGTGTAGTATCACTAGAGAAGAAAAATAGATATGTAATGTAGGCCAATATGTAAGTGACATCCAGCTGGTT
Source organism: Thamnophis sirtalis (assembly GCF_051295495.1). NCBI lineage: Eukaryota > Metazoa > Chordata > Lepidosauria > Squamata > Natricidae > Thamnophis > Thamnophis sirtalis. Next base: position 132,241,943 of record NW_028261381.1, on the reverse strand, counting down.
TTTTGTCATTTGATATATATTATGGGTATGACCATATGTAGTATCCATTCACATCCATAATTTACAGAGAAAATTGGCAATCAGTATCATTTAAAAAAAAGCAAAACACAAATTAGAAAAATATACTAGTAATTAAAGTCATTACAGACTTACTCAAGGGCATCTCTGTTTGTGCAACTCTGGTACTGAATATATACAACACCAGATTGAAAACCTTAAAGAGATACTGAAATCCTTTGCAACAAAAATCTCCAAGAATCTTATGGCATCTTAAAGACTAATTACTGTTGTTACATATGGGCATACTACAAGAAGCTGAGATACTATTCCCAAGAAATTACAAAAAACATAAAAATTGATGACTTGAATTCGGAATTTCTTCATGTGCTCTGATTTTACATTTATGCACTCATTCTATTTGAAAGATTCTTTGAAGATCCCAATTCTAGAGGACAACCTGGTCTCTCAAGAACAGTAAATATCAGATGGATGGATGGATGGATGGATGGATGGATGGATGGATGGATGGATGGATGGATTGGTGTGTGTGTGTGTGAGAGAGAGAGAGAGTGGATAGATGGAGTGATAAATACAAAGATTACAGACTATTAATAGATATGTTTTGTATTCTAAGAACATTGCTTTAATTGAGATCAAGTACATTTTACATATTATTCATGTTTGATAGTTGGGCTATGTATCAGGCTCCAAAACCCAAGAAAGACACACTGAGGTCTTATTAAGCAGTTTCCTTTATTGTTCCTCACCTATAGACAAAAACCTTGCCAAACTCCATGCCCCATTAAATGTATATTCTGAGAACTCCTATGAAAGGGGCTATTTTGATTCTCTTCTTCCTATACAAACTATCTGAACTTCATTGTCTTTTGGTCCTCTAGAATCACTTCCTACCTCCTGGGAATTTGGACTACATTCCATCATATCAAGTGATGTTATGGCTAATACAGATTATTTTTAGAAATAAGGAATACAATCAAAGCTTATCTTTCTCATCTTTCCTAATACCTTTTCCAATTTATATCTATGATTTATCACTTATGATTCATGATTGTAACTATGATCTATGACCTATCACTTTGTTATTTGTATATACACCAAAAGTATATGTACTGGAAACAATTTCCTTGTGTACCCAATCATACTTGGCCAATAAAGAATTCTGTTCTGTTCTGTTCTGTTCTGTTCTGTTCCGTCCCGTCCCGTCCCGTCCCGTCCCGTCCTGTCCTGTTCCGTTCCGTCCCATCCCGTTCCATTCTATTCATCAGAGACAAGATAGCTCTTACATTTCTTCATATTATCCATAACTGCTACTGATGTCAAAGATTAAAATCACTGCAGAAAGAAATCAGGGAGGAAGGAATGGATATTTCTGCCTTATCTTTATTTATAACTATACGTGAACAATTTAATGCATAATTATCCTAAAATCCTAGTGTGCTTGATAGTGGAATATAATAGATGAATCCTTCAGTTCTCTTTTTCTTTATAACTTTATTGCATGAGGAATGCAGACGCATAATTTTTAAAATGTTGGATGGTAGTTTCAAGAGAAGCATCATTATTTCTTGTATACACATACCCTTTTGCCACAGTGTCGAATCTGAATGAAAACATGCAAACATGAAAGAAAAATCCAAATTAAAATTTAAAAAGGATGAGAATACACAATGCAAGCAATATTTTTTTCAGAGAGAGAAGGAGGCAGGGAGGTAGAATTATCTAAATAAGAACCATCTGTCTTTAGTGTTGGGTGTGTGTGTTGATCCCAATCTTGGACATATTCGTTTGTCATATTCATTTGTTCAGACATGAATGATTACATACTGACCCTAATAATTACCATGTTTATAATTACCATGATGTCTTCCATGGACATGTTCCAATCCTGATTATAGCTATTCATAGCTATGAATAGATACTAAATTTGGTTTCTAGTCTATCAACCAAATATATCTGAATACAAAACCTGGTTGGTGTAATAGGAAGAAGGCTGGTTACTGTGTCTAAGGAAGGTCTAGGATATACATTTCCCCACTCCTACTCCAGGTAATACTCTTGCTGTTGCTTCTAGGTATGATGGATTGAGCATTTTATGTCTCGCAGCCTATAAATCAATTTTTAAATTAAAAATTAAAAAGATAAAATAAAGTAAATGTGTGGTAAAAAAAATGTCAAGCTGGTGGTCAGGATGTTGTGATTGAAACTAATTTTTATTATTATTATTTGTGACATACCTTAAAAGTGCTATGCATCTTCAATTGGCATACCAAGACACCATCTTGACTTTTTTACCTTATTTTCTTAGTTATGTTAGTATTAGTGTGCAGACTGTATTCGCCCACAACTGCTTCTGATTATGTGGATGGGTGAGCAAATACTTTTGGCAATATAGTGTATTATAGCTAGTCCACTCCAAAAGACCTCTGGGTGGCTTACAACAACTACAATTAAAACATAATTACAGGGCTTAACAAAGAGTTGATCTTCAGACATAAACCACTATGGCAACATCCCTATTTCTTTTTCTCATAGTCTAGAGTTAATGCACAGAGAAAAGTAATAAAATAACATTGTTCATATCAAACAGAAAATCTGAATCAGAAGCTGCTGCTTTATTCCCCTCCAGCTGTATATACATATTTCAGCAACTAGTACAAAGGAAAAATAAAATAAAATAAATCCAGGTACTGTTTATATCTTCAGGTTAGTAACATGAAAATAAAGTGTTACTGGACTTCATTCTCATATTATACAAACAAAGGTAAAAATAGGTTAGATATTCTGTTGTTTTTGGGAAAAATTTCAGAACAGAAAATACCATCAGAGTGTTATATATGGAGAGTATATATGCTGTACATCATATTCTAAGATGAAACATATGATTATTTTAACTATATTCTTGTCATGGTTTACATATAATAAATTTATCTTTATTCTATAATGTTTATATTGCAGCTGGTTTCATCACAAATATAGCAACGTTCTCCATATTCATGGAATCTGATGAGAAATAAATTAAATGAATAGATAATAAATAATTCAAACAATTAGTTCCCAATTTGCATAAATTCCCATAAAACTCTCCAACTTCAGGATTTTAAGATGGGTTGATTTTACATAAAAGGATTAAGAATACCTATAGATCTATTGCTGCTACACCTCACCTATATGAGCTATCCTGTGTTTATAGACATCATCATGAGAAAAGCATTCTCTTTTTGGATCTTTTTTGCTTTGGGAGCCTTGTAATCTTTGTCCTTTCTTGGTTTATTTATTTATTTATATTTTTACAATATATGTGGAACAATGTTAGTCCCTCTGAATCATAGTGTGTGGTTTTGTTTTGTTTGCCTAACTTTACCTCCACAGTTCTTTCAAATAATGAAGTCTTGTTGGTATTTGTGTGTGGCAGAGATGGGTTCTTACCGGTTCAGCCGAGTAGGTAGTAACTTGACCGGCCACGCCCCTGAACCGGTTCTATTGACAGCACTATAGAAGCATTTTTCACTATTGTGCATGTGTGCATCAAGCACTCACATGTTCACAATGTGCGTCCCTGAGCGAACCGGCAATAACAGAAGCCAGAAACCACCCCTGGTGTGTAGTAAGGTAACAAAAGCACTATGTCATATCAGCCCTTTAAGGTTGTCACTCTAAAGTCACTCTCTGGTGTTTACAGTGTTAAAAGGTTTTGTCTGCCTGTCATTCCCAATCATTAATTGATTCAGGATTCATATCCTCATAATTAATTTTTGGAATCTCTCTCTCTCTCTCTCTCTCTCTCTCTCTCTCTCTCTCTCTCTCTCTCTCTCTCTCTCTCTCTCTCTCTCTCTCTCTCTCTCACACACACACACACACACACACACACACACACACACACGAACACATGGTTTGCTGTTGATGTTTACTGATAGATTGAATCAGGGGTGAAGCAGGGATGCTTCAAATTTTAGCAAGGGGTTCTTTGCCCAATTGCTGGGTGGGTGTGGCCTAGTCAGCCTCCTGCACCATGATGGGGGAAGGGTTTGCCCTCCCCAGGCTCTGGAAGCTTTCCTCGAGTTTCCAGGCTCTGGAAACCCTCTGGAGGCTGGAAACAGGCAAATTTCCCACCTTTCCAAACTTCTGCACGGGCCCTGCACTTACCTGCATCCAAAATCGGCCACATGGGAACTCCTGAGAGGAGCAGGGTAGGTGGGGCCAGCCAGGAGTGGGATTTGGGGGTTCTCCAAATGCACAGAATTTTAGCTAGGGGTTCTCCTGAACCCCTGCGAACCACCACCAGCCCACCCCTGGATTGAAGTGAGTAGCAAAAGTGCATTAACCATTTGATTAAAAAATGTTAGTGGAGATTCAATATCATGATCAGATGAAATCCCAATCATGTTCATGTTACTTATACAGAAGTTTCATCTTTATCTAAAATATAAGAAAATTGAGACATGCATAATTCTTCGTTATCTCCTGTGTGTTTTGCATTAAAATTATTCAGGCATGCTTATTAATTTAATGGAATTTAGTTATTTGGTATAAATGCTGAGTATTTATCTGGTCTAAACCCTTTAAAAATTATCTCTTTGATCCTTTATCTTTTTTAAAAGTCATTGTCATATGTTTTGCATTTAAACAACCATTTAAAGTTATTAGAATTTTGAAAGGCCTATGATATATCATCCTTTTAATCATACTATTAATTATAGAATGTTTTAAAATGTAATAAAGATTTAACTGTACAACCAAAAACTCCATAGTATATATATTTTTTCCAGTATGGAAGTGAATACCGACCTTCTTTACTTCTGCTTTTGCCATAAGGGAATTTTGGTCATATATGGGGGAAATTCAATTTTATAGTCCCTATGGTGAAATTTAAAAGAGACGAGGAGAAGAAAAAATACCTTGCCTAATTGATGAAGGGAATCATTTCCTTTTTCCAATTGAAGAAAAATAAGAGTAATTTTATGAAATCTAATATAAATGTAACTTAGAATGGAAGCAAAATTGAACCCTACAGACTTGCAGTATCAGATGAAATCTATTAAGGATAAAGTTTGAAACCCACTTTGGCCCTTTCTAATCAAGTGATTGATTGGTGGAAGCATTAGCATTTGAAAAAAAATAGACTGAATGGGCTATATGTATAATATACAATACCTTTTACTAAACCAGATTATTCCTCACTATGGGATTTGCTCTGTTCATCTCTCCTTAATTATCTATTTTAAAGGACTACTGGGTTTAAGCTAAAATATGACATTTAAGGAAAATTAATTTTTCCTTCCCTAGGGATAGGAGAGGAAACATCAGGAGCTAAGCTTCCGTCGATTAACATGTCTGAGGTAAAAATGATAGAGCTAATTATAGGTGGGAGGCGGGTGGATGGGCCTATCACACACATAATGGCCAAATTGATCAATGATGTATAAAGGCAAATATCTCTTCAATGGTAGTTTTTACACTGTCAATTTTAGCAGAGGCTAACGAAAGCTAAGTGATTAAAATATTTTAAGTTCTGGAGACATTAAGATCGCAATGTCTGTCTATTCTTTTATAGCTATACCTGGATCTCGTATTTTTAGGATATTGTGTATGTATGTATGTGTGTGTGTCTGTGTGTATATATATATATATATATATATATATATATATATATATATATATATATATATATATATATATAATTATTACACACACACACGCACACACCGTGTTTTCCCTAAGACAAGACCTGCACACTTCTTCTGTGACTGCTTGCCACTGCTCAAAAGCTTCTCCCCCAACCTCCGTTTCTCCATCAGAGCCTTCTGCAAAGCCCTATGCAAACAGGCTCTGGATTGATGCATGTGGCACCTTCCACCCTCCATTTTGCCATCAGAGGCCTCCCAGAAAGCCCTCTGCAAAGAAGGAACAAGGTCCTGATTGATGCGCATGGCACCCCAAGCCTCCATTTCACCATCAGAGCCTTCTAGAAAGCCCTCTGCAGCTGATAACAGAGTTCCGGATTGATCCAGAGCTCTGTTATCGGATGCAGGTGGCTTTCTGGAAGGCTCTAACAGCGAAACAGAGCTGGGGAAACGTGTGTGAGTGGTGGCAAGTGGCCATAGAAATAGGTTGGCAGTGGGCTCCTGCGGGGTGGGGTTGTCAGTGCTGCCATGGTGAGGTGAGTCAATAATTAGATTCACCTGAAAAGAATAATCTGGAATACTGTATTTTCGATGGCATGTTTTAAGGTAACTATTGTATAACTTTGGGATGTGTTAAAATCTATTTTATCTCAAAACATAAGCATAAATTTGAGTAAATTGAACTTGCAGAAAGCTGGGTTAAAATTTTGGAGACATCTCAAAATATGATTAACAAGCAATTTTCCGTCTGCAATTGAGAAAAAATGATTTTTTTCATAGAAAAGCACACATTTTCTAATCTATCATCTCTCTCTTCTTTCCCTCTGTCTCTTTCTCTCCCTCTCCTTCTCCCTCTCTCTCTCTCTTCTTGAAGTGATTTACTTTGCCTAACTTTCTCACGATAGCTAGGGAGAGTCTATATATTGTGAGAAATATCAACCAATTTTATAAAAAAGGTCCTTCATAACACTGGAATAGCAATACCAATAAGACTTATATACTGATTCATAGTGCTGTATAGACCTGTCTAAGTGGTTTACAAAGTCAGCATATTGCCCCAACAATTTGGACCTACATTTTAACAACCTCAGAAAGATGGAAATCTGCATCAGTCAGGATCAAACTCCTGGTGGTGAGCAGAGTTAGTGTGAATAAGGTTAGTGATGCCTTGGTAATGCAGATATTTCAGTGGTATTACAAGATTACTAGTAAGTGACTTTATTATGTTTCTTTGTCTATTTCTGGCTAACTTGTTCACCTTGCAAAGATAATCCACATCTTTAGTAGTATCATAAATACAGTTGAGAGCTCTCTGCTCTTGCTATTTATGTAAAGAAAGGCATAGTAAGTCTTTCTGAGCTATTACAGCTATTAGTTTAGTAATTTCTTTGTGAATAGGAGAACAGAGAGTCTATATTGGGGATATGCTTGGCCCAAACTACCTTTCTAACTTTCGTTCTAAAGTGAGATTTAGATAGGGCTTCCTAAACTCAATAATATTCATTAGGTGGCACTAATTTGTGTTCATTAGATGGCACTAATTTATTTCCTGAATTCTTCAGTAGCTGAGTACCCCACTAAAATTTAAGAAGAATGAAATCAACTTAGTAAGATCTGGAAATGAGACCTAATTTTCCAATTGAAATATATAAATAATATTTTGGTTTCAACTCAAAGAACACAGAGAATGATGCAGTAGAAATTCTGAGCAATTACCTTGCTAAAATATACAGAATAAATTATCTATTTTTTAAAAAAATGTAGAAATGGTTATGCTGTTCAATGGTGCTTGGTTAAATTGCTTAGTGTATTCTTAATACCTTTACATTTACTACATGAAGTTTCTGTGCCTGTGCCTGTCAGACCTTCACTTATAAGTAACGCCCTAGAAATGTCAGCAATATGGTTTCATTTACTTGGTACAAATAAAATGTAACCTATTTGACTATCAATGTATTTTTCAGGGCAAAGTAAAGACCCTAGCCCTTATCCTAACCTTGGTGACCAACTCAGATTGGATCCTAAAACAATATAATTTTTTCTTTCCTCTATCCAAATACAGAGGACCTTTATGCTGATCTACTCTAATGCCTTATCTCTGACATAATACTGTGTTTTCCCAAAAATAAACCCAATCTTATTTTTTGGGAGGGGGCTCCAAAAAAGGCACTGAGACTTATTTGGGGGGATATCTTATTTTTTTCCATGTATGGGATGCCCACTTCTTCTGCTTGATGTAACCTCAACAAGGCAGGAGGCCATGCAGTGTGCCAGTACCGCTGCCATGAGGCAGGGGCTCACATACCCACACCAACTTATCTCAGGGCCTCCACAGCCAGGCCATCCATGCCCTAATATCTGACTCGCAGTGGCGCCTGATGCACATGGTTGTTGGTGCTGCCACCACAAGACTGTTATGGATGTGGATGATCTCACTGCGAGGGCCCTGAGGTAAGCTGGTGAAGGGCGCATGTGGCAACCCTGCCTCACCTCATGTCAGCAGTGCCTGAGCAACCAGATAGAATGGATGGGCATCCGGCTGTGCAGGCTCTTAACGGGAGCTTATTTGGGGGGTAGGGCTTATATTATGCACACATAAAAATCATGCTATGGCTTATTTTTGGGATAGGGCTTATTTGGGGGGAAATGAAAGCTACCAAAAGATTCTGAACATGGATCACTGATCCATAGTGTTTAGACTATAACTGTGAGTTATCATATTTTAACTTTTCATAATTTTTAAGGGCAGAGTTAATTTCCTCTTTTGGAAAAGTTCCCAGACAAGAGGATGGAGCTTTTGTTTTTCATTTATTACCCATTCTTATTCTAATGTTAGATATAAGGTAGCTAAATTTTATTCAGTTCTATATACTTTTGACAAGCTCTGCTGAAAATGCTGTCTGACCATTTATACGAATAAATAATATATTAAAACTTAATCATAGATCCACTGACCATTTAAATTAATTTTAACCAAAAAGCATGAATAATTAAGACTGTAATACTGTAATACTAGTTTCATAAGAAGCTGAAAGTGGTCTAATATGTACAGATGGTTTATTTTAAATTTTTCCCTGAGTAGGTAACTTCAGTACAAGCTACTTTCAATATAATTTTATCTGACTGGCACAAAAATCAGAAGCTTAGCAAAAGGGAATAATGTTTCCTAATTGATCCACCATTTTTTTCAGTGAATTCATTAGACCACATACTTTTTCCAGTTTCTGCTTCTTCAGAACAATTGTCTGGTAGTCTGACTGAGATTTGAAGAATGATCAATATCATCAAATGATCCTCATATGGAGTGATGGTTTAATACTTCAGCATTTGGAATTAAAACCTCTATTACATCATGCTAAAGAGAAGACAAACTCATAAAAAATGCAGTGTCTGCTATATACTAGGTTAGATTCATCTTAGGGGCAGTAACATTTTCTTAACTTCAATACAATAATGTCACCATCTCTGACGATACAAGGAATTGTGACCAGTGGTTCATTAATATTATTGAAATAAATAAAACTGAAATGTTTGTTCATGTGGTAGGTGAAGGGGAAGAGGAGGAGAATGGAAGTCCAATGAAAAATAAATATAACAAAACAACAGTTATATAGGGAAAATATTTTAAAATGATTATCAATAACATTTTTTCAGTATATCATCCTTAGCAAAGTCACACAACTGATAACCAGAGGTATTCAGCCGTTCTCTTCAGTTCAGCTGAACCGGTAGCAGCAGCTGCAGAAGATTCCGCCCACCTACCCCAACATAATGCGTGAGCACCGTGCATGCACAGAAGTCGGTGCACTTGCACAGATGTGATGCGTGTGAGTGAAGTGAGTGTGTGTGTGTGTGTGCGCGCTCCCATTTGCGAACCAGTAGGGAAGGTAAGTAAATCCCACCAGTGCTGATACCTGATACTTTGGTCCTAAATATCTATAGTGTGGCCATGGTGGCTCAAAGACTGCCAATAACCCATTCCTTTCTCTTACATGTTCCAAGAATGATGTATTATGAGAAGTTAGGTCCTAAGCGCTAACTTCATTATCATCCATTATCTTTATTTCCCATATTTACCGGCTCTCCTTTCAATCTTCTTTGGTCTATGGAGAAAATGTTATGTCAAACTTCTGCATAGGATTTGAATTTGATATCGTTTGTTGTGTTTCCATTTTGCTTGTGTAAATTAGAACCAGTTGCTTCCAATTACATGAAAACTGGCTAGATCCACCAGAAGCGTTCTGCAGTTCAAGTATGTCTCTGTAATACAGCTCTGCTGCACATTCCAATCATTGCTGAAAACTTCAGAACTTATCCCTAGGATTGATTTGAGGACTAGTTAATACAAGTGGTTAGATGAAATGCTGATAATGCCTTATCTGTTCTCCACCGTCCAAAAGATCACCAATTTATCATCTTGGTTTGTCCTGTTTTGTACTGACAGATAACTTTGTGTTCTTTTTTTTTTGTAACTGTTCCCATGACAACTACCTTGCTTCTTCTCTGTGGGTATCTGTTTTGGATTTTGATCTGAGGCAGTAACAGCTGGCGGTCATCCTGCAGGCTAAATTAAATAAAGACTTCATTGATTTTACTGCCCTCATAAACTCTTATTCTCCCTTGCTCCTGTTGTACACATACAGCCTTCTGGCACATTGGTAAGAATTATTCTTCAAGCTGTATCTGTTTTAATAAGCACACTATCCAGTCCCTTGGATTAAGCTGTATCAATTATAGGGATAAACATGCCTCACTGCTTCTGTAACTCAAATGACATGGAATACCTTGTTCTGGTACATCCTCTCCCAAAATTACTGATTTCAATCAAAGAAAACCTTTTCACATAAAAATTGTTAGCCACTATTTTCTATCAACTTCCACTGAAATACAATTCACATAGTCTTGTCAGTGAAATAATCTTTCGAAGAAGTCAGTTTGCACACCAATATTCTGATGTTAAGCCAAGTACAAGCAGTTTCCAGTGCAGAGAAGTCAATTCTGTAAACAATAACTATCACCAAGATTCAAGCCCTCAAGCTCAAAACAGAGTCTATTGGCTTGTCTATAATGGCTTGGAACTGGTATATAAGAAAATGGCATCTTCCCTGTGACAGAAAGCCATTATTTCCTTTAAATAGCTACATTCTAATTTGCAATAAATATTTTTATCTAAGGATTCCTTGGTGTTTTTGAGCTTGGTTGTTTCCTTTTCAGATGTTTCATTACCTGATTAGGTAACATCACCAGTGCTAGTGATTGTAAGATTTGCTCTCTATTTATACGTGTATTAAATTGCCTTGCAAGTGTTTCTGCAGGTGCAACTTGCTATTTGGTATTTCCTTGCTTAGGGTATTATTTCCTGTTTGATGGCTTGTTGGATGTTAAACCCCGCTTACCTAGAAGTAGGTTGATAAGAATGTGTTCTAGTCTTAGCTTTTTTTATTGCCTCTTTATAATGATGTGTAAATGTGATGTATCTCTATGTATCTATTGATGGCTGATTTGTCAGAATGTCAAGCTTCCAGGAATTGCCTAGTGTTTTGGGATTTAGCTTGGTCTACGATTGTCACACCTTCCTAGTTTGAACTATAGTTGAAACTAGAGCTGAAATTGGGACTCTGTGAGCCTCCTAGGCCAAACAAAATCCAAAAAACCTAGGGAATTCCTGGAAGCTTGGTATTCAGCCAAATCAGCCATCAATAGATACACAGAGATAAACCACATTTGAATATAGTTCAAAAGATACATAGGGCTAAACAATGTTGCACACCTTTTAAGAGACAATTAAAAAAACTAAGTAAGAACCAGGTCCCTTGATTCCTCTCTGGAAAAGGAGAGGACTTGAGATTGCCCAGAGTGTTCTACTCCACTTCCCATGATGAGATCATAAAGTAGTAGTTACTAGTAGGTTTTAGAGCTCTGTCAGTTGGCTGAAACAGCTTTGTCCAAACCGCAGTCAGTGCCTTTCATAAGGACACTAGGATCACCCACATTCCTTCTTAATCACTTTTATTGGAAATGGCTTATAAATTGCTTTTTGGACATTATGAATCTCCAGAAGGGCAAGTTTTATTACATTGGGTGATTTTCCTCCAACCTGCAGCAAAAGAAGATTTATATAACTTAAAAAACCTTTAAAAAATGGAAATAAGCAGTGAAAGGGCATTTGCCATTTTCTCAAGCCAAGGACTTGTGCTTCCAGTGCTTGCCCTATGGAACAACGATTCTTCTGAGATTTGGAGATTTTTGCTTTCCAAAAGGCTGTTAAGGTGAGGCTTTTTCTTCAGGCCTTAAGGCTGATGTCATGGGAACTCCTTAGACAAAATCATTCACATGAAACTGTTATTGAGTGCTGAAATTTTCTTTTTTCTATTGGATTATTTTCAATGTTTAATGTTAGATATAGAGAATTTTTATATTGTTTTGTACTGATTGTTTACCACCCAGATTTGCACATTTAAGAAAGAAAGGGGAGGAGCACATACATTTTCCAAATAAATTGTTTCTAATATATGTTATTATTGCTAATTGCTTGTCATCCCAGAAGCTGGACCAGACTAGCATTAGGTCCTCTGCAGATCTGCTTAGACAATGAGGTGAACCCAGTTTTTTCACTCTATATTATTTCTCCAGGCTTTTTTAATATATTATAGATAATTTATGGGTTTTTTTGGGGGGTCAATTTATTCAATTTACATCTTTTGATATGTCAGATCTGTGTTTCAGCCTTCCTCATGGCTATTTTTTCAGTAATAACCACTGTATAACAACTTTATCTTGTAAAAAAGACTACTTTATCTTGTAAGAGGGGCCACTTCCATCACTAACTGGAAGCAATTAGAGCATCCAGTGCCCATCCTAAATGATAAATTATCTTTGCTAAATGTATTGTCTCTGTTTGTAGCTTCAGAGATGGAAATAAATTTGGGACCGTGCAAGGAAATCTTGTGCAGCTCGTTTCATTTTTAAATTCTTCTTTGCATATCACTGTCACCCTGGTCCCTGTGTGTGTTCCTTTAACTCACAGCTGTGTAAACCAAATGCAGGATGAGCATGCGTTAAGAAGTCTATAGCGTAACCTCTCCTGAATAGAAGCATTGTACTCAGAAATGTCATGGCCTGAGATTGATAGATAAGTGTGTATTTATCTGGTGGAGGGAAAGAAAAATCAAATCTTACAAATGCATTCTTGTATACATTAAACATAAAAGAGGTGTAATATATATCCGAAAACACATAGTACTTAATGGCTAACAAAGACCTACATTGTGAGGAAATAGGAGTTAGATTAAGTAGCTCTATGATCCCTTTTCTTCAAGTTTGCAATTCCAATACTCAAACAATCAGGTTATAAGGACTATATCACTGACTTACTGAGTGGGTTATTAACTTCAACAGAGTGAACAATAATTCAATTATGAGAGATCTGACAAAGCCTCCCATTTCAAAGTGCCATTGACAGTATCTTGCCAGATGTTTGCTAAATCTGACTGTTACTGGTGCTTTCCAGGGCTAGGATAATATGTCATTTATAAAGACAAGCAATTTTGGAGCATACAACTATAGAGAAATTAATCTTCACTGACGCCATCAAAGCCAGGGTCATAAAAATGTAAGATCTAAAGATACAGGTTTTACATACAAAAGTTCCATATTTCCACTATGACCCAATAGGATGCATTTGTATCTAATGGGGTTTGGAAACAATAGCTTATCTGCTCTGACATCATAATGGAAGGCAAGGGTAGAGGACATTCAGAGAAACCCTACTTCCTTTCTGCAAAGCAAACAGGCCTCCCTCATCCCCTTCTAAACATGCACATATAGAACCTGGGAATTCCATAAAAAATAGGGCAAGGTTTCTCCGGACAACAAAATGAGAGGGTGGCACATAATTCACTTACCTCATGAATAGTCAGTTCTGACATTTTCAAATCCTAGCATCAGAATTTAAAAGAGCCACTTAATAGCAAGAAATCTGACTAACATCTTAGAAATCTATCTCTAAGCAGCTAAGAAAGTAATCTCACTTGATAAAAAGGTTTGCTTTGTGGTATCACAAAGATGTGAAAAGAAAAGAGCAAGGCCTGAATGAGTAATGGCCAAATGAACAGCACAACTCAGACTCCAAAACAGGAATAACTTTTTTCTCTTTTGAGGGTAATATCTTTACTTTAAAATAAATGTAGATAGCTGAAAGCCACAGGTAAAATGGATGCTGGCATAACTTGAATACATGTGCATTTATACTGCTTTATCTTTTAAAAAGTGTTTACATGCTGAGGTTTAATTGCGGAAATTTAATAAGCTATTATCAAATTTCTACATTGCAATGTTACGTTGAAAATGATCATTTGGCTGCTAAATATCAGTAATACTGTCTTAGGGAACTCTGAAGGTCACAAGAATGAACCTGAAGATATAGGTAGTAATGGCTACAGATTACTCACTTTTAATCTAGAGCAGGGTGTCAAACTGGTGGCCCGCAGGTCGGATGTGTTACATATAGACCACACTCATCCCAGGTCCGCAAAGGGGAAAATGTTGCAAAATGTCACATGACGGCAATGTGACAGCATGAGTTTGACACCCGTGATCTAGAAGTTCTCTTAGCAGGTAGCATAGAATAGTGCTCTGTCAGTTACAAAGTGAACAGGAAAGCAAGAATGTCAGTCTGTTTGGTTGTTTGGATTGAAATGTCATTCTGCAAAGATCTAGAATTTCATCTCTCCTTTAACTCAGAACTTTAGTTTAGAATTATTGGTGAACCAAAGATGTACTACGTGACCTGAACTACTCCCAAATGTTTCCTATTCAAATGCAGAAAATACATTTACACGTGAACTACATAAAATTAAATATTCCCTCTGTTCAGTTGTGTCTGATTCTAGGGGGCAATGCTCACCTCAGCCAGAATTGTCCAAAGACATTTCTGTGATCACGTGACCAGCATGACTACATTATTAGTACTTATTTATCTATTTACATTTGCAGGCTTTCAAACTGCTAGGTGGGAAGTTATATATCATTATTCACATATAAGTCATAAAATAACTAGGATGCTTTATGCTGATTTATAGAGAATACGTTCAACACAGATACTATGAGATTAAACTGTATTGATGTAGATGCCGGCATAGAGTGCTATGTCAGAAGAAAAATCTACATGGCTTTTTCTGCTCCCTTTTCTTAACTGTGTTGATATACCATTTTGGTTTCCAACTTTTTGTTTCAAAAAGTTATTTGAAATTTCATGTGTATCTGAGGAAAACAAGAAAGTTCCAATTCTCCTACTAAGATTTTGATTTGGGCCAGATTCAGTCTTTCAACTGCCCCACCTGAAACTTTCTCAAAGCTGCAGTATTGTGTTTTGCAATATTTAGCTAGATTTCAATTTGCATAATTCTTCCAATTGCCTAATCAAATGTTGTAAACTTGATACCTCTGTAATAGCTTCACTGGCACTAAGCCTCCAAATAATTCTAGTTTGTTGGATTCCAACAACCCCTCCCCTCCCAGGTTTTAGTACCAGATCATTGTTCATTTGCAATGCTGCTTAATTCAACTTTCTGTTATGGACTCACTGGCAAAAAAAGGAGGTGGTGGTAGTAATGTCATCTTTTGTTTTTAATGCTAGATTCAGGGCTAATCTCAAGTTTCATTTGATGGAAATGATATAGGAGATATTATGGTGTGATAATAGCAGATTTGGAGTCCCCAATTCCCACTGGTCTTTGGCTTATTTGAAATGGAAATCATATCCAGGAAATAGAAATGAGTAGATTGAAAACTGAGCAATCAAGAGCAAAGAAGGGAGAGCACCTTTGGAGGCTATTTATAATTTTTCCTTTTTCAAATGGTGATGATGAAAATCAGTATGACTTCTAAGAAGCCAATTTTGCTTTTACTACTATATATATATGTTATAAATAAATAAATAAAGGGAGACTAGTATAGATCTATTTCAAGCTATTTAGCTCTCATCAGCTAGCCATACCCTTGCTGGGAATCGAACCTGTGCTCTATTGCCTCTTAGGCAGATGTGTTAACCATTGAGCTACAGGGCTCGACTCCTTAACACATCTGCCTAAGAGGCAATAGAGCACAGGTTCGATTCCCAGCAAGGGTATGGCTAGCTGATGAGAGCTAAATAGCTTGAAATAGATCTATACTAGTCTCCCTTTATTTATTTATCAGCACAAATATAACAAATGTAACAAAAAGGCAACAGTAAAAAATATTGGGTTTCTGTCTGGATGGTCTCTTGTGACGAGCCGAAGGACAGAGAATGGAAGTGGGATCTTCCTCCCATATTTGGGCATCCCAGGGGTTGTGACTTTTTTTGAGGTCAGTAAAAGGAGCACCCAGAATGTTAAATGCAATATGCTGACTCTGTAAATCACTTAGAGTGGACTGTAAAGACTATAAAAAACTATATGTCTTTTGTACAAGTGGTACATTAGTGCTTTTGCTATTGCTATTGCTATTACTTTCCAATGTAAAGGAATGTTATTTCCTTTTTGAGTCCAAATCAACTGTGGGGAATAACAGGAACAGAACAATGAAAGTGATATTGCACTTTTGTGATGCAACCACCATCCTTTTTTTTTTTTTGTGTATCTGCATTGTAATGTCACATCTATGTCAGAAATGGGTGGATTTTGCAGCACAGTACTACTTCTGTCATTTAATTGAAGCAGCAGTAGTCTTTGGTTGCTGGAAGGCAGTAATTGTACCCATTTCCCATTTTTAAAACAGTATTTTATTTTATGTTATTTTTAACTCCTGTTTTAATTCTTGGGAGATTTGCCTAGATCCCTTCTTCTTTAAAATGCACATCTAGTTTGATTTATAATTCCAACCATTAGGCCCATCTTGACTATGCCAACCTCTTTATCAATTTGGATTTTCTTCCTTTAAGTTAGTAAAAGAGGTTTTGCAGGAAAACTGAACAAAAGGATAAAATGTGGTCTTGCTTTGGCTGATCACACAAAAATGTTTGAAGAGCTGCCATTGAGTGTCCTAAATCATTTTGAATAATATTCCTCTGTATCGACAATATTTGCATCTGATGTCATCAAAACAACGAGATATTGGATGTTTGTCTTATCTGGTGATTACAAATATATGACTACTGAATCCATGTTGATTTAGGTAAAAATAAAATCCAAGAGAATTATTAATATATCCTGACTGCTGCATTTAAATGTGTGTTTTTTTCTAGTATTATAATGAAGTTTTAATATATGAGGAGGTTTTTTCCTGCTTTTTCTCTCTCCCCTTCTAATTATTGCATAGTGTTACCTCTAATTATAATAGCCTTAAAATGAAAGAAAATGGAAACCTTGACATAAAATCCAAAAATTGGGGGAAATAGTTTTAATTTTCCCTTCCTCAACTATTTAACTGAAGCCAGCTGTGCAAGAGGTGCAAATCAGCAAGAGAGAAAGAAGCAAAATCTAAGCAGGGGCTCAGAAAGCTCACTGTAATAAGAGTGGCAAAAATGAGCTCAGCTTTCTACAATATTCTTATTTCTGGATTTGTCCTGAACTTAACTTTAAAATTTATGAGTTATTGTAATGGTGTTGTTTTGAAGTATGTAGATATTGTACATACATTTTTGTTAAGTGCTAAACACATCTAGTCTCTTAAGTTCCATTGTGATGTCTGTTATTCTCGGATAAATACAGTTCTTTGCAGTATGGATGACTTTCTCATGTGGGAGTTTCCACTATTGAAACTTATGCTGAAACCATGGATAAAGAACTGTTTGCTAATTCACAGATGGGTATGCAACTTAAAGAGGTGAAGACATACTCATCACTACCACATGCTAAGTTCTACACTCAAGCATATTTCCCAACAGAACTTCTGCAATTCTTTTTCAGCATTCTAAAGAGAACTCTCCAAACTTTTTAACTAAAATATAGTTCAAGGGAGATTTTAAGGATAAATACAATCCATGATTTTGCTACCCATATTTGAAGAGGAATATTTGATTGGAAAAGGAGGACAGGAGAATGGGATTTCATATTTTTTTCCTCTATACAATTTTCCACTATTTTTGATTCATTTGGAAAAAAACAACCAAACATTCAAAGAATAAGACTTTGCTTGTTTGTAGCTTCCGTTAGTTATTAATTTATTTGTAAAATTTATTGGCCACCCATCTTATCACAAGGTAACTCTGGGTGGCTTACAATCTTAAATCATTCCTACTAAAATCCAGAATGGATCATTTTAAGAGGAGAGCAAACTAAGTTCAACTAGTTCTTTTATTTGATTGAAATTAAAAATATTCTGCATTTTCATTATGAAAAAAAAATCTATTTTACTCCTATTTAGCTAGGATGATATTTGGATGACTAGAAAAAATGACTATCATATCGTTTGGTAATATTATAGAAACAAAAAGAGAAAACAAACATGAACTTCATGAGGAAATAATGAGAAAAATAAGTTTTTATTTCTGGCAAAACTACTTTTATTACAGTTGATATTCTACTTAAACATTTTTTTCAGTTCCTATCTCCATCTGCTCATCCCTTTTAACACTTCTCAAAGTATATTCATGGTGCCTGGAAGAGCATGCAGCTTCTCCTTTTAGAATTGTTGCTCTGGGGTAAAATAACAGCTTTGATCCTTTATATGTAATGAGCAGTACATTAGCTTACATAATTTCATGACTGCAATAAAATACCAAAGATATTGGCAGAGGTAAATTAATTATAGATAAACAAGAACTTCTTGAGTGAATTTCAAATCCCCATTGTAAATGCAAAGTTCTGCCCACATACACAATTATGAAATATGGTCTAATATATGATATATGAACACAACAATCCCATTTAAGGACTTGCTAAATGAATGTAATTACCTTGAGAAAGCTGTCAAGAGGAATTTCCAAGACCTTTTCAGTAAAATTATTATGACTGCAAAGCGGTAAACATTTTAAGCAATACAATCTCTCTGGCTAATGCAATGTGTAGCAAAGGGCCAGAGGTAGGTTTTCTGATAAACAAAAACAAATTATTTTCCAAATTTTGTACATATAATATTGTAGCCACTTTGTTTTGCTGTTTAGTCATCTTGTTAATGAAGACCAAAGTTAACAATATGGTATCTGACTTCTTCCTTTGATGAAGACTATATTGCTTTCCAATCAGTAGACATTATATTTATTCATGGAATCACTTGATATCATCATTCTCTGTATTACTAATCTCTATCTCTGAATGTTAGACCATGTGTAAGAAACAGAGAATTATTCTCTGAAATTTGATTCTTCATTATCATTATAAATTATCATCTTCAGCCTTCTCTATTACTTCTATCTGTATATTCCCTGAAACATACTGTACTTTTAATATTAGGGATAATGGAATCAGTAGCAGAGAAATCTGTGGAAAGAGTCCCAAGAAGATAATTTAAATTAAGGTTCCTCTTAAAAATAATATCCAATTCATGATCAGAAATTTGGCCATGAAAGGCTTTAAGTCATTCTTTAATTGAACTACTTTAATTGAAATTCTTCTGGAATGCAATTAAAGAAATAATCTGTTTTGAATTCATTGTATGAAAATGGTTCCCAAACTATTTAAGAATTTCCTATATTTAGCCATGAAAAAAGTGGCAAACATCACAATAACATTATTCACTTATCAAAAGGAATGGACCACAATATCATATAATCAACTAAAGTTGTCATTTCATATATTGATTTCATTATTTGCTTGACTGAGGAATCCAAATTAAATCATCCCCCTATAGATAATTCTCCAGACTTTGCTTGAACACATTTAGCAAAGGTGAGGCTAACCTCTTTACTTGGTAATTCATTTTATTATTGAATTATTAGGAGGTTTTTGAATTAGGGATTGAGAAGCTGGGCTACTTAACTATTAGGGTGGCTATAATTCCCAAAAGAGAAGAAGTCAGTTTTGCAAAATTTATTCTGAAATTTTAGAGTGGACAGATTCCACTGATGAAATATCCCATTTCCACCTTTCTCCCTACCTTCTATAGCTAAGGTGTTATGGAACTTTGTCACCATCTCCTCACACTCTCAAGTTATTCAGACAGACAATATTGTCCTTCTCTAAAAAAAAAAATCTGAGAGAAGTTAGAAAAGAATTTACATGGGGTGGGATAACATCTGGCTGCTGCTTTTTTCATCTTTTCACTGCATGGCTGGAGGAAATGCTAGCTGGCTCCACAGGAGAACATAGCATATTAATAGAAATATTTGCACAACAGTATGTACTCTCTGACTAATGTTTCTATATCATGTTGATTAGATGAAAAAAGTGACCAAGCACTAGTAATATAATTTGGCCCAAAGCTGTGTTCAGCAAGGAATAGAAAGCTTTTGGCAAACATATGTGGAATAATGTCAGCTGTCTTTACTTTCTTTTCTTCTCTTAACTCTCCCCTGTGACTAAAATACAGTAAATGGAAGAAGTAAAATTAGCTGCAATTTCACCAGCATTTTTTGCCTGGATAATTTTACCCTTGATTCATAATTTGTCTTGTAAATTTAATTTGTGCTGAGATTAGTTCAGAGGACTTTTACATTCCTACCAATAAAAAAAGCTAGATGCTTCCTTTCTGTTGTGGAGTTCCAATGAAATTTATGTACTTAAATCAACTGCCAAATGCACATTCAGAAAGGGCCAGAAAGGAGTACATTTTCCATCTAAAGATCTTTGAGCAAGGAAGTACTTGGAGCAGAAGGTTTCCTTTCCACACAGCACTGGAAAGTTTGCCAGAGAACTACAGGTGCGTCCCACATGAGCTGGTAAAAATAGTTCTGTGTATAGTCAGTAGTTATAATTCATTCACCCCAGGGTGCTCAACAGTTCTGTATACTAATTCAAACGTTGTAATAGAAGAGGTATTATATATGTAATTATGTAGTTATGAAGGCTGTTTATATTACAACTAATGGCCATGGTTTACTCTGCATTGAAAGTTGGCACCTCTCTGTTAAACAGAGGTTTTGACTTAACACTTATGACCAGACAACAAGGTATGCATTATCACTTAGAAGAGTTCCTCAGCAGAATTTGGTGGGGATTGTTATAGGCAACTAAAAACAAAACAAAACAAAACAAAAAATCAGCTCCTTTGGCTGAACCAGAGAAGCACAGTTGGAAATTCCTTTGTTTGATGCAGCTGGCTGGATGAAAAGTGTGAACAGGGAAGGGGGAAAGTAGTTCTTTGTTGTTAAATTTATTTTGATATTTTTGAAGGAGAGTTCAAGTTATGAAAAAGTTGTGTCTTGTTGTTTCAATTATTTAGAAAAGTAAATACTGGAAGCAGAACCAGCTGTCATGATTGTAAACCGAAAATCTATTGACTATACATGAGGAATTCCATCTGATAAATATTGTTCCTATTTGCTATTTAGAAGGCAGATGTTCTTCAAATTTACCTAAATATGCAGTGTGCTATAACTAATATGAAGCACCAACTTATTTTATTAACTGGTACTAGGGTCTATATGTTTGATTATTTTGACTAGACTATTTTGTTGGACTGTGCACCATTGAAACCCATTTGAGGATTTTCACTGAACAGGAAATTGATCTAGGGATAAAAATGGCTCATCATCTCTGGTCAAATATTGATTACATGTCAGCAGACTTTTTCCAAGATTTTGTATATTTGGTTTGTGCAATTCTAAAAACCTACATGTGAAACTGTGGAGCAGAAAAATTGTATCCATTTCTTCTAATAGCTTTTCAGTCATTCAACTTAGGGAATCAGAATAGGGAGGAAAGGTTAACTTCTCTCCCATGCTGTGATCTCACTCAAAACTGGCTCAGCATTAGTTGGTCTTTGAGGAAAAAGAGGGGGAAAAAATCCGAAAGATGAGACAGATAGGCCTTTCTTAATAGTAGCCACATATTCATTTCCACAGGTTGAGTTGATTTTTCCTTATTTCCTTTTAGATCAAAGTTAGCATCTTTCCATTTGTTACTTTCCTGCTGACAACTCCATGTATATGTGTACCATCACAGAAAAATTCTTGTACGGTTTAAGGAAATATTTAATAGGGGTAGATCATGGATACCTGTAAGGAAGAAAAAAACATTAGCATGCAAATTTTAAAATTTACATATTTATATTAGACATTGGGATCCACGAATGTAATAGCAGCAATTGAATGAGGACACTATCATGTTATTTTGAATCATTGTGGTTTGTTGAGGTCACTACTGGACTAGAATACTCTCTCACACAAACACTCTTTCTTTCTCTAACCTACTGTGTGAAACAATGGGTTTATGCTAAAAGGCTGGATTGCAGACCAAAGACTGATTTTTAAGTTGAAGTTTGCTTCAAGAAGCTTATAGCCTTTTGTTCACCGCTCTTTTAGTTGGAGCTTGTATTAGGGCAATGTGTGGGTTCTTAGAATTTGATAGAAAAATCAATGCAAAATTCCACTTTAAGTTTTTAAAATCCTTTATTATGAAACTGCAACAGCAGATTCATTTTCTTAGACACATAACTAATGGTGTTAAATTCCATTGGGCAACCCTCCTCTTTTCCATACCTTGATAATGCAATGAAATGCTTTGCCTTTTAAATTGTAATGTGAGAACATTTTTCTTGTACTCAACATTTCACCCTAAAGCAATTATGCTGTGAGAATATGTTATTCACTTCTCTGTTCCTAACTCTACCTATTTCCTAGTTTAGAGATTAGTGTCAGTTCTCTCTCTGGCTGGTAGCTAACATATCTCTGCATGGTAAAAGCTTTGAAATTATGTCATCCTGGAATTTTGGAGAATCATCTCCTGTATGCAAGGTGGACCAAGATTCTATGAGTTTTCAAAAGTTTGCAAACTTTCCTAAGTGTAAACAATATCCAATCCAACTCATCTTACCAGCCCACATTGTTCTTTATTAAACAGATACTTCTTCAATAGTCAGAGCTATCTAATCCATTTTAATTGCCCGTCACTGCCTTAACTCAATTTCTCTTCTTGAGAAGGATGCATATGTATGACTACTCACCCCTCCCAGTTAATTTAAGTGCCACTATGATAACAATATTACCTCTGTTCTTTTTATCAACAAGCTTGCATCAATTAATATATATATATATTTCCTTTGGGTATCTGTATGAAATCATGGATACTTGAAAAACTTCCCAACTCTTCTTCCCACAAAAAAGAAAAAAAAATGATTCCAGGTATATCACAGGTCTAAATATCTTCTTTGTTTAATCTGTTCCTATTTTGGAAATGGACGGTCTCATAAAAAATATTTTAAAATATGCTATCGGAATGACTTATTTTTTATTGCAGAATGTTTTAATAATTTTGGACCTCAACATTAAAAAAAAGGGAATCAACTACATGACATCCATAAACACCATAATTCTCATGACACTGCTAAATTCATTAAAATTATATGTATTTTAATCAACCTTGGTGGCGTAGTGGTTAGAATGCAGAACTGCAGACTATTTCAATGAGTCAAAGAAAGAAAGAAATATAACTTCCGCAAATTATCCCAATTCCTTAACAATGCAGTCCTCTGGATCATATAACCAGGAAGAAGGAGGAAGGGAATTTTAGAATGGAGGAAATAACTGGAGACATGGAGATGCATTAGGTTTGAATATTTTTTTCTGCACCCCTCAGACTTATCCAGCATATTTTTCAGCTCCGTTATTCTTTCATCAGCTTCTTCTATTGCACCAAATCTGACTCTATGTTGTGCAGTTTTTGAAGTATAATTCTTGCAGGTTGACATCTAACGTTCTATGTTCCTGCGTATAATTTCTTTGCACAAATATTATGGAAGAATACCATGTGATAAAAAGCATGCAGAATGTAGCTTGTGTAATTTTTTCTCATCCCTTTACCATCAATGTCCACAGGAAAGGTCTATTATTTCCAGCATTCCACTAAGTTGGAAAGAATAAAATGGCCAGAATCTCACAAAGTAAATGTTCATCTTTATGTGCATTGGCCATAACATCTGACATTTTTGAGTACTACTCTCATTACCTTTAAAAAATATTAGTTGTCTTGATAATTTCCTGAAAACTGAAGAGAATAGGATTTAATTTGATAAAACCAAATGTTCAGCTTAGAAAATGGGCTAAATCTGGCCTGGGACTGTGAAGTAAAACAGATGATTTCTTCTGGTAGTTTCTGTGAGAAGGGTAATTGAGCAGTAGCTCAAAAGGTTCCAGCTGCTCCATTATAAATATCTTCCTCTTCACACCAGTTACGTGTCCATGCTTTTTGTTGCACATGTATGCACAAAGACACAACACAAGGGGGAAGCAGAAGCATTGGCACAAACCCAACAGATTGCTCAGTTACACAGAATGAATTAGACACCTGCTACAAATAGACCTGCTGGAAATATAACCTGCTAATAAAAGGGCTGGAAATCCTTCAAGAAAGCCTCCTTAGCATGCTTTCTCAACTCATTCACAACATGCGGAATATACAAACCTAATACAATGCAATGCAATGCAATGCAATGCAATGCAATGCAATGCAATGCAATGCAATGCAATGCAATGCAATGCAATGCAATGCAATACAATACAATACAATACAATACAATACAATACAATACAATACAATACAATACAATACAATAGCGGAGTTGTAAGGGACCTTGGAGGTCTTCTAGTCCAACCCCCTGCCTAGGCAGGAAACCTTATACCGTTTCAGACAAATGGCTATCCAAGATCTTCTTAAAGAATTCCATTGTTGGGACATTCACAACTTCTGGAAGCAAGCTGTTCCACTGATTAATTGTTCCCATACACTTTTGTTCTGCATTGTTTTTATATATATCTTTTACATAGTGAAGAGATACAAAATTCTGTGAACTTCACTTTGTAAGTTTCCTTGATATACTAATAATGCAAATACATTTAAATGAAATAAAAATAAAATAATAAAAATAAAAAGTCTTGGACAAAGAACAATAAAATAACAAACCAATGATAAGCACAATTACCTCAGTTTAGACAATAGAATATATTTTTATTATGGTCATAAACCAGCAAGAGACATCACTTTTTACAATATATTAAAAGAAACAATAGTACTGACATTAATAGTGGATAATAACATCCCTGTTAAGAAAATACATGTTCTCAAACTGTTAGGGTCACTCTCTAGTTTACATGGATGAAAAGCCGATAAGTATGTGAATAAATATAATGTTCCAAAAATTGGTACAAGTTGCATGCATGGTAGACAGGTTTGAGCCCTTGTCTGCCCTTCCTGGGATTGTATGTATGCATGCATGTATGTATGTATGTATGTATGTATGTATGTATGTATGTATGTTTGTATGTTTGTATGTTTGTATGTTTGTATTTATGTATTTATGTATTTATGTATGTATGTATATACATATGTGTATTTATTCATATTCTATATATACCTCAGTGTATAGAAAACCTTCTTGCCTCCCTAAGAAGTCAATATTTTGGACTAAAACAGAACATTTACTGTATTGATCGATGAGCATGGTAGAAATGTTGGAATGGAAATTAATTTGCATGAGATTAAGACTTGGATACTGGGAATTTATGATTAATAAATAGATTTTACTACCACCAAATTAGGACTTGATGGGGGATTGGAGATATCTCCATTCCTAAAGTGAATTACCAAAAGGTTTTCTTTGATTTGACTGGTTGATATATGGAGACAGAAAAATAGCAATTCAAAAGAATATGCCTATTTTTTGTAAGACATGCATCCTTTCCAAGAGTAGACACAATTCGAATTTCAAAGAACCTGACTAGTAAGATTTGCAGAGACATTACCAAAGATTTTTCAGATCATATTCATATTGTGAATTAATTTATTAAAGATAATGTAATTCTTTTAGATGATGACTAAATGAAATATTTCTACAGAAAGAAGAAATAGTCAAAAATTCTAAAATATATATAAATAATAAGGCACTGATATAAAAATAGTTTAGAATGCAAGTAAAGCTTTTATGAGTTATTATTTTATAAAATACAGTAAGTATTTATACAATACTTAAAAAAGAATTGTCAAGGGAAAACACAAGCTATTTGGGATAAACTAAAAAAAAAAAGAATTAAAGAAATTTCCAGAAAAGAATGTATTTGTCAACAAATTAAGCTTTTCAATAATTGTCTATGTTAACAGTAAAGAAATAAAAATACAAATGAATTAAGTAAAGCAAAAGAAAAAAGTTTGCAAATAAACCAGTGACATGACTAGTATATAAATTATTAAAACTAAAAAGAAAAGAAAATGATATTGAAATTACAGGAAGGAGGTGCTGTATTAATGAACAGTGTGGTCTTACAAAAAGCATTTCTTCAATATCATTCCATTATTATAAATGAAGTGACATCTCTCTCTAGAGAAAAAAGATGACTATCTAAAGAAACAAAAACTGCAGAGGAAGAGAGACAGTTATGAATGGGCCTATAACAATAAGGAAATTATAAAAGTAAGATTATTCTAGGAAATATGTCTGGATCAGATGGATTATCATGTTCTTATTATAAATGAACTTTTATAGCCTTTATAAAACATGATGACTTCTAATCTCTAGGCCAGGGTGTTAAACTCAATTTCATTGAGGGATGCATGAAGCTTATGTTTGACCTCGAGGGGCCAGGGTGGGCATGACCAGGGTGGGTTTGGTCAGCTCAATGTCAGTCATGTTGGGGTGTGGTGCTCTGCCCATGAAAATTGGCTTCTGAAGCTCTATATTTGGCTGTGATGGCCTCCTGCCACCCTCTGCCAGCAAAAATGGAACTCCAGAGGGCTGCCTGTGGCCCTCTTGAGCTCCGTGTTCAGCTCTGATGGCCTCCTGCAATCATCTGCCAGTGAAATACAGAGCTTGGGAGGCCTTCCTGAGTTTCATTTTTGCTGGCAGAGGCAGTGTGGGCTGCCTCCAGAGTAGCTCTGCGGGCCAGATCTAAGCACCCTGTGAGCCAGATCTAGACCCCGGGACTTGAGTTTGACACCCCTGCTCTAGGGAGAAAAAATGCCAGAAAGTCACAAAGCAACCAATGTAGCATCTATCTATATACTACTAAACCTCTCAGGATTGAAACCTTTAATTGGGCAAAATGGTTTATCATAGAGAAACATTTTGTCAACCAAGATACCTGGAGTGTGCTAATTTACACTGCTGGGAACTGTTTTACCAAGGGGAATATGGGAAACTTGTGGCTGCTTCAGTGCTGCTTGATTCAAGTTGCTTCAGCACTGCCACTATGCTACCATGGTCAACTGTGTCTATGGAAATTCTCAGTCATCCAGGCCATGGTGTCCCAAAGGTACGTTTTCAAGAGGCAACTGAACTTCCCTATTTTTCTTTGAAGATGTTTCGCTTCTTATCTAAGAAGCTTCTTCAGCTCTGACTGATGATCCTTCCATTCCTCACCATCCAGTCAGAGCTGAAGAAGCTTCTTGGATGCGAAGTGAAATGTCTTTAAAGAAAGTCCAGTTGGCTTTTGATGCTTCATGCCAGCTTTTGTTTAGAGACAGTCAGAAGTCATTCCTGCTCCCAGTGATGCAGCCTAAGATAATTCTGTGTTTCTGTTTAAGTAAGGAAATATCTCTGAAACAATGATAGAACAACAGGTAAATTTATAATTATATTTATAAGAGCTGCAAAAAAGACTGGAAACCATTTCTTTGTAACTTTTCTTTATTCTTTCATTTTCTTCTCTTTTGCACTTTTAATTTTCTTGTTTATTTATTTCTTTTTGTTTTCTTTTTTCTCAGTTTTATCTTATTCTTTTTAAAGAATTAAAATTATATGCATTTGTGTTTATCAGTATTTTGGAACAATTCCTCATTTGAACCCTACATGCTGTTAACAATAATTTTACTGTTACCTCATATATGCTACATTGTACCAATGTGTTTAATGGGAACTGTAATTAAACAAGTCTAGCTCAGGATAGTAGACTAAATTTGTGTCTGTCTGTCAATCATGAGTCTGTCTGTCAATCATGCACATGCACATTCATTCATGTGTTAATTTGTGTGGGTGTAAAAGAGAAAATATTTCTGGTTTTGCTAGAAAATTTGGATATGTACATATAGTCATTACAGCCAAATACAGCTCAAGGGGGACTTTACCTTATATGGGTAAATGTCCAGTTGAAGGAGATAAACCAAGTAAATATAGAACAACAACAAAAATAATAATAATGGTGATGTTTGAACTTTTAGTAGGAGTGCGTCAATAAAATAAAGTCTTGTCTGAAATGTTATTGAGCTTTAGACAATATACCCAGAGAATACTAAGCTAGATAGATCAGTAGCTTCTTTAGCAGAAAACAGTTTCTTCTGTTGAGAAATAAAAAATGAATTAAATGCATTGAAACAAATTACACAATTAGTACTTTAATCATGAGCATAAAATTACAGTATTTTTTTTCTTCAGAAGAGACAATTGAGATCTCTGGGTAATATGTGGAATTTATCACTCTAGTTTTAATAGCACATGCAGACATTATATTCAATAACTCTTCTTTGTTAAGCTTAAAATGAGCTAATTCATAGTGTTGATGTTTTTGCAAACTATTGTAGCAATGCAGGATTGAATTAACAAAAATCAACATAAAATGTTTGTCAAGCCACCTGAAGCTTAATTTGGCAATACAAAAGTTTTATTCTAATATCTTATTATTTTTACATAAATTACAAAGTAGATTGTGGGACTATTGATGTTATAATTAATCTTGGTTTTAGCAAACCATTTAACAAGAAATTCCACAATAATATAATCCAGTTATGTAGCTAGCATTTAAAATAATGACATGATAATAGATACATAGATGCCTTGAATATCTTTTTCAAAAAATATTATCAATTTTCAAATATACTTCCTTAATGAAATTTCATTCTGCTTTTTTCTCCTCTAATATACATATTGTCTTTCTTTAGAAAATTATAATGCAAAGTTCAAACCTTTGGAATGTTGAAAGGTGACCATATTGTGCTTTACATATGGATTCAAGAATTGCATATTGTAGAAGTTCTTCCCAAAGTGCACATCAAGTGAACTTTTCTCCAAATATAATATAAAACCATACTTTCTGCTTGGCCCATTACCATTGCAGATCGTTCTCCATATCTTTAGTGCAGAAAAGATGATACAACCTTCCTCCCATTCCCAATCCATGTAATGGAATGTAGGAATGACCTTGAAGAAATAGAAGAAAAGAAGCTGCCTAGAAAACATAGAAGAGAAGCAGGAACTCCCAGGTCAATAGTCAGAGAAAGAAAATATAGAAAGGGCCCATCCTAACATATGAAACATACAAAACAGGAGTGAAATTCAGCAGGTTCTGAGAGGTTCTGGAGAACCAGTAGCAGAAATTTTGAGTAGTTCGGCAAATACCATCTCTGACTGGCCCCAGAGTGGGGTAGAATGGAGATTTTGCAATATCCTTCCCCCAGGAATGGGGAAGGAATGAAGATTTTGCAGTATTCTTCCCCCAGGAATGGGGAAGGAATGAAGATTTTGCAGTATCCTTCCCCTGCCATGCCCACCAAGCTATGCCCATAGTATGTAAACAATTTTGAATTTCACCACTGATACGAAACAGTTAAAAGTGGTGGGGGTGAATAGTTTGTATTATCCGACTTGTAAGATGTCAACTCTCCTGGACAAACCAGAGAGGAAAGATGACTAGATGAGCAAAATCTATTTTGTTAGAAGGCTGCATTAACAGAGTATTGCAAGTCTATATGCAAGTTTTAGACTTGCAAGTATTTCTATATCCTGCTTACAGCAACATAAAGCTTCCTTCCCCATTTTTTTAAAAATTCATCAGTAGGAATATTTCTATGATGCAGATCTTTCTTTTTTCTCTTGCTACAAAATTTCCATGTACCCATGGAGAAACAGAACAATAGAAAAACAAACTATTCCCCATGGTTTTGATTACTTGAGTGTCACCTCAGAACTACTGTACCCACATATTTCAAAAATCCTGGCATCAGGAAACTACCAGAGGACTGATGTGGTCTTCAAAAAAGTGGGGGAGGAACCAGACCCAGGAAACTACAGACCAATAAGCCTAACATCAATACCCAGAAAAGATAATAAAAAATCAGATCTGCCAACATCTAGAAGCGAATAAAGTAATAACTAGAAGTCAGCATTGGTTTGTTAAAATAGATCATGCCAAACCAATCTTATTTCATTTTTCAACATAGTGACTAAATTGGTAGACCAGTGAAATTCTGTAGTTGTAATATATTTAGACTTAACCAAAGAATTCAACGAAGTAGACCACAACCTACTTCTTGGTAAGCTACAAAAAAGTGGGATAGATAGCATCACCATCAGATGGATTTGTAGCTGGCTGATAAACCATACTCAATGAGCAATCCTTAATGGTACTACATCTACATGAAGGAAAGTAAGCAGTAGGGTACCACAAGGTTCCATTCAGTACTCTTCAATATCTTTATAAATGACTTAGAAGTGGGAATAGAAGGGAAACTTACCAAATTTGCAGATGATACTAAGCTGACACGAATACCCAACATTCTCTAGATGATATGCTCATGATCCAGATGGATCTTGATAGATTTGACTACTGCGTCCTATCTAACAAAATGAAATTCAATCTAGAAAAAAGTAAAGTCTTACACTTAGGCAAGAAAAACCAAAAGTACACATGTAGACTAGGCAAAACCAGGCTTAATAACAGTGACTGTGAGAGGGATCTTAGAGTCTTAGTGAACCATCAATTAAATATGTGCCAACAGTGTGCGGTGGCAGCCAAAAAAGCCAATGCAATCCTAAATTGCATTAACAGAGGGATACAATCAAGATCATGTGAGGTACTAATATCACTATATAAAGCCTTAGTAAGATCACCTCCAGAATATTGCATCCAGTTTTGGTCACCACACTATAAAAAGATGTTGAGACTATAGAAAGAGTGCAGAGAAATGCAACCAAGAATCTGAGCTGAGGTGCCCAACCCCCAGACTGTGGCCCATTCAGAGCCAGGTCACGAATGTGATGGACGAGTGTGGTCAGAGGTCCACTTACACAGGCAGTGGTTGAGTAAGTGCACATGGCAGCTCCATTTGTGCAAGAGGGGGGACAGATGCGCTCACCTGTCACTCAAACAAAACCATCCCCTCACCAATCTGCAAAGCTGGAGACTGTTGAGTTTGAGTACTAGGAAATAAAAGAATTAGCCATCCTGCCTAGAACTGCAATGGAAACTTTCAAAAGACACTAAGTTCACAGACCTCACTTTCTAATCACTTTTGAAAATTGGCCATTAATTACTTCTAAGCTATTAGAGAGCTTTGGAATGACAGGTTGAAAATGAATGACATGAAAATGCTGGGTGACTGCCTTAATGTCTGAATGAAAGAAAAAATTAATCAGAAGCTTAAGAATTCAAAGAATCTGAAATAAATGGAAAAAGGCTAAATAAGATTTTGATCTTAGAAAGTTGTAAATAGATTAAGAGATCAGATAAAATTGAATACTGAAACTTCTACAATAAGAATTTGGAATTAATTATAAAGAAAAAAACAGCTTCCTGTGGACAATAAATTCTGTTTTGGTCTGCAAAGAATATATTAATGAAGATAATTAAGGATTATTTTCAAATGAGTTTATTTAAAGACAGGTGAATTGCAGTATAGGACTGCAATGAAAAAGAAGCTAAAAATATCTAACATCTCTGCCATCTATGTCTATCATATATCCCCTATCTCTCCTGATCTCCTATCTTTGATGAGTCACTGTATCCTAATTTTCCTCTTATGACTCACAGGTATTTCTTCTAAAAGGATTATTTATGAGGAAAATAAACAGAGCAGAAGAATTGACTACAACTGATCACTGAAAGCACTTCCAGATGGCCTGTGGAGTGATGTTATATTAGCATCTCTTGGTGCTCAAGTAGAGATGCTTCCTGCCAGCAGGAACTCAATTGAGGATCATTCATATTTAAGGAATTAATTTCCCAGAGCTTGTCCCAAGCTTGTTCCTGCCATCTGCATGTCCTCATTACTTATTTTTGTTACCCATACTTTATTGTTGGCACAGTACCAAACTATATGATCAAATGAAAATGATGCCATATGAAAAAAGAAAAGTAGAAATGTTAAATAACATAGATCCTTTTTCTGAACATATTCATGGCTATGTTCAAAGACATAAAGAACATAGTCCTGATGTACAAAGAACTAATTGGCAGAAGCAATTGGGGTGAGCATGATGAACATGTTTTTGAGCAATAGGCTTCAGCTGTAAAGTGACTGCTTTTAGTACTTACATTTTATTTTATTTTTAAAAAGTTATGTTAACTTTAGATTTCAAAATACTCTTCAAATAACTCTTTCTTGACTATTTTTGAAACAGAGCCACCAATTTCATCTTTGTTGAAAAGCTGCTCCACAGAATGGGGACTACAATGAAAGGTTCACCAACAAATGCACGCTCGACAAAAGCACGCCGACAAAACTGTTGGGAAAAAACTGCAAGTCTGAAATCGCGCCAACGAATGAGTGCAGAAGCACGCTCTAAACCTAACCCTAAACCTAACCCTAAACCTAACCCTAAACCTAACCCTAAACCTAACCCTAAACCTAACCCTAAACCTAACCCTAAACCTAACCCTAAACCTAACCCTAAACCTAACCCTAAACCTAACCCTAAACCTAACCCTAAACCTAACCCTAAACCTAACCCTAAACCTAACCCTAAACCTAACCCTAAACCTAACCCTAAACCTAACCCTAAACCTAACCCTAACCCTAAACCTAACCCTAACCCTAACCCTAACCCTAACCCTAAACCTAAACCTAACCCTAAACCTAACCTTTACCTTTAGCCTTGCCCTAACCCTTAACTTATCTAATCGTGCTTCTGTCAGCCCTCTTTTGTCGACGCGCCTTTGTGGGCACGCTATCGATGTCACGGTTTTGTCAGGCGCGCTGTTGTCGGGCGCGCATTTGTCGGGTCACACAATGAAAAACATCTTCTGTAACTTCACTTCTCTTGGAACAGGGACTTCTATTACTCTCATTTGTGAAGAACATATGGTATGGATCAATTCTATTTAGAGAAAGTAGTCATACAAGCCTCTAACAACTGTTTGAATTACACCTGAAATCCTAATGGCAAACAATGCAGTGTTTGCAATATAATTG
Organism: Thamnophis sirtalis; assembly: GCF_051295495.1. Lineage (NCBI taxonomy): Eukaryota > Metazoa > Chordata > Lepidosauria > Squamata > Natricidae > Thamnophis > Thamnophis sirtalis. Next base: position 132,209,113 of record NW_028261381.1, on the reverse strand, counting down.
CGACTCAACAACAAATGGGTCACTGTATTTTGCACCAGCTGCTATCTCATGAATAGTGTTTTTCAAAAATTATCTCACGTAAAATGATTGTGTAAGTCTATATGTGTTATGTTGATAATGTGAATTATTATCACCAGGTCTTATCACCATCCAAAGTGGAGTGAAGACCTTTCTGGCCATTTCTTCAACCTGCCCATATACAGTAGCCATGAACTCAGAAGAAGTTCACAATCTAAATTGCAAAGTTGCTCCTTTAGAATTACTATTACCCATCCTGAGTAAATGGACCTGTCTTTTAAGATCATCCAGAAATTGCAATTGTCTAGAATGTTACTGCGTGTTCCTTACTTCATTTATGTTACCAGAAGCACATTATATCTGTGCTGTGGATCTTTAATTGTTCATGATAGACTTATGGATGCAATTCAATAAATAAAACCCTATAACCAGGTACCTTTTTACATATGGGACTATTATCCAACCAAAATTGAACTATCCAATATATTTGCCCAAGAGAAACATTATTTTTTTTCTTTCCTGAAAGAAGCTTGCATAAAGTTTCTCCATCTGGCACCTATTCTTTAAAATAGTCTCTCAGTAGAATCAAACATGCCCCCTCTTCTTTTTCAATATGAATACTTTATTGCTAGTGTATCTCTATTTAACAAGAATGCTTTATTGTGATATGTACCATACTGTTTTAACAATATACAGTAATTTTACAAATGGAATGTATGAATCAGCAAAAAATATATACAATAACATTGAATTCTAACACTGAGCAATCTGTAAACATATGCTTAATTCTTTCATTTAAATAAAGAGGACTTGATTTGGATGTTTGGTTATGTTCCTCCCTCCCTCAATTCAAAAATAATAATAAGTTCTTCTAATGATAGAACAGGGCAGCAACCCAAGAAGGAATCATAGAGATACTTAATTGTGTTTTGACATTTTATTCTTGTGTTTGCACTTCAGAAGCAATCACCATAACAGCCTAACAGTTATTGTATGCAACTATTCTGATGTGTGGATTTTGTGTACAACATGGAATAGGCAAGTACTATATCAATCACCTGTCAGATTGGATATGCTATATGAACTTTCCAGATTGGCAAAACTAAGTATACATATCAGAAATATAGGTTTTCATTTCCCTGATAAAGAAATAATATGTTCTTCAGTTACTTAATCTGTTCAAGAATCTTTCTTCTCTTCAAGTCATATTCAAGTTCCATTACACTAAAAAAACATAAGGCATTTGGTTGGAATCTTTACAAAGCCACTTCTGCTGGAAAATTCCAGAAGTCACTAGTAGTTTCTAGAATACATTTTTAATCTATTTTGGGGGTGGATTCTGAAAAAAAAGCATAATAATGAGATTATAACATGATAAGAATTATACTTGAGAAAATGGTTTCTCATAAAAATTAATAAAAGTGATTAGGAATTTATCAGGCCCAAAATGCTTAAGTTTTATCATGTTAAAAATTAAGGATTTCAGCCTTCAAGCTTTCATATATTTCCCAAGATATTCTCTTTCCTTATGCACCACTAGCTATGAAAAAGGAACTTCACTTTATGCAAAGCAAGTTTCTCAACCAAGTTAATGGCTTTCCAGAAAATACATTCCCCCTAATTTGGCAGATGATTAAATGGGCAGATTGACAATTACCAAGCTTGTCCCTGAGTCATAAATCACATGTATCTTCCTCAGTAGAGAAATCTACACTATTTCCCCCACAATGTGTATTATTATAGTCTGTCCTAAGTGCTACATATGTATGTATATTCACTGGCTTTGTTCCAGTACTAGTCATGGACTACAGATTGGATGAACAGTTAGTTGCATTGAATGGAAAGTTCATTCTTATTCACATCAGAAGCCTTGCCAACAAATTCAATGGGGCCCAGATGAGCAATGTGTTCCAGTCTGATATAGATATGAATCCTCATCAATAAAATATGTAATAAATTCTGTCCACAGGTAATATTCAAACTAGGTGAGGGGAGGAATTTATTAAAACAAAAAGGTTAAGATTAAATAACTCCTGCATATGTTTAAGCAGCTGGCTTTGAGATCCACATAGCTCAGAAGAAATCTATTTCGTTTTTCACAAAAGGCCAACATAAATCAACCTTTGCACACATATTCCTAGGTATCAATCTGTTAAATCTATCATGCATTTGGTGTTAAACATATTTAATATTTCAAAGAAGATAATGGACTATGAGGAAAATAATCTTGGCTCAATATATATTCAGTACTACAAACTTTATGACAGTCAGATTGGTATAGTAGTTAAAGCATTTGGTTAGAAACAGGGAGGCTGTGAGTTCTAATCCTACTTTAGGCATGAAGCCAACTGGGTATCCTTGGGCCAGTTCATTACTCTCAGCCTTAGGAAAGAGGCAGTGACAAACCACTTTTGAAAATCTTGCCACAAAAATTGAAGGGACTAGTCCAGGAAGATAAGATGCAAGTCAGATGTACAATTGGTTGAACTGTAATCTAAGTCCATTCTGGCAGATATGAAGAAGGAGCAGTGTGAATGGAAAGCAGAATGCCTGTTGCAGAAATTTGAAGGTAATCTGGGTTTTACAAACTTAGAATAGGCAGACTTGATGAGTCATGAACTGGACTTTTTTAAAAAGATGGATTTATCATAACTGATTGGTAAACAGTTTGGACTGGACTTTCCTGGATTGATTTGGAAATGGATTTATTATACCTAACCAGACAAGAACTCACAAAAGACTTTATACCTTGGTTCACAGTAAGACTGCTTCAAAAAATGGATGTGGTGGAGATATTTACAGCAGGGATTTAAGTTTATTGGAAGATGAGATATTGTTATGAAAGCTTTCACTAAAAATATTCAGGGAAAGTTTTATTATTAAAAACCAAACAAAGATATTTGATCCCAAATGGATCAGAAATAATGATTGTAGTCATTTGTGGCAGATAAGAAGTTGTTGTAGATTTTCTACAAGTTAAATACAATAAGAGATTGTTAACAGAGAACTTTGAAGTTGAACTTTCCCGTTGATTTACCTGATAACTATATTGTTTTTACATATAGTAGATAAATGACAGGCTAAGTTGATTGTAAATAGATGTAGAAGTTTATAGATTATGACCTTGCTTCGCAAAGGGGAGAAACTAACATTATTACAACATATTTATTGTAATCAAGCAGAGGAAATGTTTGTATATGTGTTTTTGTTTTGTGTCCTTTGTTAAGCTGTTATTTTCATTTTCTATTTATTTGGTTCTCATAAATAGTACTCTTTTTATATTTTATTTCTGTATATATTTATCTTATGCTATTAAACCCAGCTGTCCAAACCAACATTTTATCTGATATTTCTTGAAGATAAATATATAGTCTAAATGCAATCTTCTTGTTTCCTAGTATATTTTGATAACGAAAAATATCTAATAATGTAACCACAAGTAGAATGAGTCTTCTAATTTTGGAATTCTGGAGTTACCAAACACGACAGAATTTTGAAATGGTGCTTCAGAGTCAGCACATAATACACACTGGATTATTACAAGAACCAAGTCACTGGCTAAGGAATAGATAAATCATGTTTGTTAAGAAGACAGTAATTAATACATTAAAATGTGCATAGCTAAGAATTATTTCAATTTAAAAAGAAAATACCAACTCTCAACATTATTAGTATTTTTTACAAACCTGTACAACTTCAATTCTAGAATTCTCAGCAAAGAGCACTGAAGAATAATTTCTCTCTTTTGTGATTGTCACTTGTGAGTGTGGACTGTGTTTTATAAAATCATCTCTCCGATCTAATTGAATTTATGCAGAAAAGAATGAGATTCTCTTCCATTTGTCTAAAGGTTGTTGAAACCTCTGGAATAACTCTGGTAGGTAAGATTCAACCATTGAGTAAAAGTACCTCAGGACTGAAGTGATTGCTTTCATCCATGGAGAACAGATTCTAAATCCAATCTGTAGGTTCTGTGAGGAAAACAAACAAACAATTCGTAATGTATGCAATAGAAGAACTATTCCCACTATTGAAAAAGAATTTTCCTACATGAATAACTAAAAAGTGCCTTTTTGTATAAAAATATGTTGTGTACTGCTTTTGTAATTTCTTTGTTTACTGGTGGAACATTCACCTAAATTTCTTTGCCAACAAGAGTTCTTCAGTGTTTTCACTGCAAACATCAATACCTTATCACATTGCACTAAATTCCATTACACAGGTCTGCGACTAAAAGGCTGTTTGATTATTTTCATCTAATTTCCATGTATTTTGGTGTGCTGAAAACAAATAAGATATTGAAAAAACTCCTAGACGTCTTGATTTGCCACAACATGCAAAATTGTCTTCAAATTTATCATTTTTTTAAAAAAAATGGTATTTTTTTATATTATGGGTTTTTAACCAAATTTAAAGTCCAAATTACTATTAATTTATTCACATAAGTGCATTTAAGATATAAAATGCCCAAAAAACCCTTAAAGGGTTTGTCCGAGTTATGTAAAAAAAATATAGCACTGTAAATCTGATGGTCAGCAATATATACATAAGCTAAGCAAATTTTAAGTCTGTGCTTCTAATGGTAGAAGGGGTTCATCTTTCCTGAAGAATCCAGTGGGAGGGAGACCCAGGGCAGATAGCAGCATCTCTGGTCAGTGCAGGGGGTATGGCCAGCACTGTGATGTCTCGTGTACAGACACAGAGCTGCTCTCTCCTGAATGCCACACTTGTGCACAAATCATCATCAGATTCGTGGTTCTAGGCTGTTCACACTTTTTCATCGCAATTCATGTTAGCTCGTCATTCTTCAACCGTTATGTTATGGCTCGGCAAAAGTGTATTAATTTGCCAGACAGTTTCTATTTCATCTGTGGTGAATATACAGTGTTGAAGCAACAGCAGAATATTACAGACTTTGTGAAAAAAGTATACTTTGCATACTTTGGACTAAAAATTGGAGATCAAGATAAAGTTTGAGTGCCTCATAAAGTGTGCAAATGGTGTGTTGAGGACCTCCGAAACTGGTTCAAGGGTAAGAAAACATCTTTCCATTATGGGATTCCTATGGTATGGCAAGAGCAAAAGAACCATAGCGATAACTGTTACTTTTGTTCATGCGATGTGAAAGGGTTTAATTCCAAATGGAAGCATTCCATTTCATACCCCAATCTTCACTCAGCAATTCGTCCCATCCCCCATAGCACAGATATACCAGTACCCAAGCCCCCTGCTATCTTGAATTTTCCCAAAGATGTCGCTGAGTTACTCGGATCAAGGCTGAAAAGCAGGAATTTATTGTTGCCAGGAGTGTCATCTTCATGGTTCAGACATCATGAAAAGGAGTTCATTCCTTACTTTACCCAGGGAGACAAGTTGGTTTATTGCATCGATGTCGAAGGTCTGATGGGTCAATTTAAAATTCAATATGATTCAGAACAATGGTGTCTTTTTATAGATTCTTCAAAAAGAAGTCTCAAAGCGGTTTTACTCCACAATGGTTTTTACGCTTCCATACCTGTAGGTCATTCCGTACACTTGAAGGAAACCTACGAGAACTTGGAATTGGTTCTTCATAAACTTAAATATAAAGACCCTGGTTGGCAAGTGTGTGGGGACTTGAAGGTCTTGTGCATGCTGCTCGGGCAACAAGCTGGGTATACCAAATACCCTTGTTTTCTGTGTCTATGGGACAGTCGAGACCGACAAAATCACTGGACCAAGAAGCGTTGGCAGCCAAGGGTGCTAACAGTCGGTGAAAAAAATGTCCTTCGAGAAACTTTGGTACCTTCCCATAAAGTTCTTCTACCACCTCTCCACATAAAATTGGGATTGATGAAGCAATTCGTAAAATCACTTCCAAGAGATGGAGAATGCTTCAAATACTTGGTCGCCAAGTTTCCATACCTATCGGAGTCAAAACTGAAGGAAAGTGTGTTTGTCGGACCAGACGTTAGAAGGCTTATAGTTGATCAAGAGTTTGTCAATACCATGACGGATCCTCAAAAAGAAAGGTGGATTGCATTTAAAGAAGTTGTACAGAAATTTTTAGGCAATAACAAAGATCCTCACTACAAAAAGATTGCCGGAAGAATGCTGAAAGCATTTCAAGTTTTAGGTTGCCTGATGAGTTTGAAAGTGCATTTCCTCCAGTCCCACCTTGACTACTTTCCTGAAAATTTGGGAGCTGTGAGTGAGGAACAAGGTGAACGATTCCACCAAGACATTAAAGAGATGTAAAGGAGATACCAGGGAAAATGGAGCATTGCAATGATGGCAGACTACTGTTGGACGCTTCAGAGAGACATTCCAAATGCTACTCACAAGCGTAAATGCACCAAGAGGAGCCTCACAAGAAAGAAGAATCGAGTTTAGTGTATGTTGGTGAGCTCATTTCAGTTCAAAAAAGAATTTTCATGAAAATATTGTAATAAAACTTTAATTTTACAAGTCTATTTCCATTTATTTTGAGGTATTGCCTTATTTAACATAGTTACCTAAATTGTCAGGAAACGTGATGACCTATGACAAAATGGAGGTCATTTTCTGATTCAGCGCACCAAAAAAACATAAAGATTACGTGGAATAATCAAAACAGCTCTCGAAATTTTTTTTTTTTGCAGACCTGTGTTATGTTCTCTATGTGAGCTCCAGATAAATCAAGATTCACCTAAAAATGTAAAATAAATATCAGAAAAAGTAGCCACAGTAAAAAAGCATAGAATAACCATATATTAATTCTATCTTCAATGACATTTGATGCCATATATTAACCTTGTGCTTTCTTCCACATCAAAATGGTTTTTGCTGTTTCACGTACTGTATTGCCATTCCCAAAAAAGGATGTAGCTGAAGCTTGCCTATGGCTATGCAGCACTCTGTACTAATGCAAGCTTGATGAACAGCATCAGGACTCCATTAGAGATGGAATGTTTTATTTAAGTACTCAGTTGGTAACTGACTAACATATTTCCCTTAGCAATTTACTCACCCTAATTGTTAAAACCTTTCTTGCCATTTCAGAAGTTTCAGAAGTTTCAGAACTCTGAGAACTGTAAACACCTGCAGATTAGGCAATATGGAAAATTATGTAAAATAAAATATTGGTTATGTTATTGTTTTTAAAGAAAAAAATGCCCTATGGTGTGATTTAAATGTTTATTTTAAATGAAATGTTTACTACTATATTACTCAAACAGGGTTTTTTAACCTTTCTGTCATCTAAATTACCTTGTCATTCTACAGCTACATATATTTTTATGTACAATTTATGATATTTATTGATAGGGCAAAATCAATGGCCATAAATCAAATTCAATAGTCATAAATCCAGAAACTTGGAGAATTTGAAGGAGATTCTTCCTTTCTTAAAAATGTGGCATATCAGTATGCAATATTCCAGGTTCAAGTGGGGGTGGGGGGAGAGAGAGACAGATGTTTCATTACTACTGCAAAGTTTATATTAATGCTAGAACAGGATATGGGGGAATTCAAATTTCAAATATATGCTTATCCTTTCTTTAAAGTTAGCACTGTAAATGTCTAACAGTTATGTTTTCCAGAAAAATAAGGTGTGTAAATGACATTTTTGTTTTAATTAGTGACTTGTCTTATAGTGGTCATGTTTAGAAAAAAAAGGAACAAAGAGTTTCTTTAAAGAACTAAAAAAATATATACTCTGGATGTTAAGAGTTATGGCAAACATAAATGAGTTCAGCACTGGAAAAGTTTATAGCGGGCCTTTAAGAATAGTAGGGTGACAATATCAGGCCATATGCCCAGTTCATAACCCTGAGGTTGCTGGGCTGAATGTGATTCCTCATAGTCTTAGGTGCACACCCCTAGACCTCAAAAATTGTAATCCGATTATAATGTTTAGTGTTATAAGGAAATACAATTATTAAATATGTAATTGTAAAGTAACCGTATTTAATTTATTTCATTGCTCCTGGTAGATTTTTTTTTTGGCTCTATTTTAGCAGCATAACTTTTAATGATCAGATTATTGTACATCTGTCTGCAATATTCAGTTTAGGCTTTCATGATAATCCAGACAAGGAGTACTAACCATGAGCACTTATACTATTTTTATTATAAGTCACAAATCTTGCAAGTCTCAAAGTACATCTCTTCTCTTCTGTCTTCATTAATCAATAGACTAGGAAGGGTCCCTTCTGAGGCATTCCCACACCTCCATTCTTCTGTAGGCTAAGTTGCCTCTTACATGCCTAGTTTCAGCTTGTCATGTCCCATGAGGACATTCTCACAGAGCATTAAAGTTATACTACAGGATTAGATGGCTAGACAGTCTAAGAAGCATTAAAATATTGTAGGATAACTGAATCTTTGAAACTTATATTTCAATCACAACAGTGAATGCAGATAAGGAAATAGGAATAGGTGGGAAGATTAGTGAGAACATTCTGAGGCAAAAATGAGACAATAGGGTCTTTTCACTTATAATCATACATTTTGAACAAATATGGGAACCACCCAGGGTAACCCACTTAGAGTTATGGGTTCAGTGCAGAGCAAGTCATGAGAGAGTTTCTTAAAACTGGTGTGACTAATTGGACAAGATTAATAGTTTCTCAAAAGCCATAATTATTTCAGATCCTATTTCATTTAAATGAAACTTGTGGCCTTAGGTCAATAACATGTCTTATCTCATTATTCTTGATCTAGTTGCAAATATTCACTGATACTTTCAGCTAGAAAAATGATTCATTACTCCTATAATTCTTTACTTATGAAGATCACCAGAAATGGCCTGGAGTGGGAAGAAGTTGCCCTGAGTTATAAGTTACTATTTAAGTCACAGAAAGAATTGCCTTATTCCTACCAATTAAGAGAAATCTGCTGAAAGTATTGTAAGGAAAAATTATTTTATATAATAATGCTATTAATTAAAGATTATTAAAACATTCTCTTTTATTTTATCACTCCATTTTGTTTATGAGGAAGTGGTAATAAAAGACCAGTTAATAAATTTAGTCAGAAATTCCTCAAAAATTCAGTATCAGCTGGTTACCTGGGAATAGCTCCTATTTTTCTTTGAGTAACCAATGTTTGGGATTGAGTATAGCTCTTCTCAAAGTCCTATAATTTGTTATCAGGTTGTATTTTTTACCTACATAAGAGGGTAGGAAAAAAAACTGGCAATACATTTTGCTTAATATGAAATTGTTGTTGTTGTTGTTATTTCCTTTGGCTGAACTAGAAAACCTGAACTGGAAATGCATAAACTTTTGAATATGTACCACACTTTACATCCACAAAGTGACATCGACAGGTTGTACCTGCCAAGAAGAATAGGGGGCAGAGGGCTATTGCAAATCCATCAAACTGTAGAAGAAGAAAAATAAAATTTGAATGACTATGTGAATCAAAATACAGAAAAATTGTCGCAGACTGTGGAAATTGAAAACATTATAAAAACAACAGAAACAGGCAGAATATAAGGAAAAACAGCTGAATGATATATTGAATGGATGGAAACTCAAAGCTTTGCATGAATAGCACTTGAAAAACATTGAAGAAAAATGTGATAACGACTTGACATGGGCAGGGCTTAAGATGGGAACCATCAAGAAAGAAACAGAACATTTAATATTGGCTGCTCAAGAACAAGCACTACAAACTAATGCCATGAAAGTGAAGTTATAAAAATCCACTGACAATCCAAATTGCCGACTTTGCAATTACAAAGTTGAAACTGTTTCACAGTTAATATGTGAGTGCAGCAAAATCATGCAAACTGATTACAAAGTTAGACATTGCCAAGTTGCTAAATTGATCCACTGGTCATTATGTAAAAAATATGACTTACCTGTATCTGAAAAGTTATGGTAACATAAAGTGGAAAAAGTTGTTGAAACTGAGAAGGTGAAGATCTTGTGTGACTTTTGAATACAGACGGATTGTCATTTGGAACGCCATACGCCAGATATCACAGTTGTCAAAAACTGAAGTGTACAACTTATTGATATTGCTGTACTAGGAGATGTCAGAGCCAAAGAAAAAGAATTGGAAAAAATCATGAAATATTGCAACCTGGCCATTGAAACTACATGATTATGGATGAAACATGTAACAGTGATACCCATTGTTATTGGGGCACTTGGTATCATGTTCAAGAATTTTACAAAATACATCAAGAAATTGCAGCTTCTTGCAATAACACCAGCGGAACTGCAAATAACTGTGCTACTCAGAACATCATTCATTTTAAGAAGATACTTGGTTGATACCTAGGATGCTGGCAGCAACCCATATCAACCATCAGTGCCAGTCAATGATATTTGTGATACATTTTTAAATGTTCAGTTGACTGATTATTTTATTTAATGAATAAAATAGATAATAACAATAACAACAATATAATAATGACAATTATGCTTACATATTTCCCCATAGTGATTTATAGTTCTGTGGATGGTTTATAATGTAAAGCATTATTTGTATATTGCCCCCAACAATCCAGGTCTTCATTTTATTGACCTCAGAAAGATAGAAGGCTGAGTCAACCTTGAGCTCCATCAGAATTGAACTCTAGGCTGTGGGCAGAGTTTGCCTGCAATGCACCTTGCTAACCACTATGCCACCAGGGTTCCTTACACGTGCATCAAAGTAGTAAGCCATTGGGGTAGAAATTCAAAGAGGCAAGACAAAGAACCACAGGCCCATATACTACTTCTCTATAAACATGGGACCATCATAATCATATTCAATAATCAATAAATAATAATAATTTGAAATTTTTCCACATCAAGTGATTCACACATTGAAAAATCATTATTTAAACATAAAAAATATTAACTAGAGAAATACATGCACATATTGAATTACTTTTGTGCACCAATGTGTAAGGAATTTAAGAATCATTATATACCAGAATGCAGAAACAAAGTTTGGCACTGCCTAACTCCAAGATGATTTTGGGTGACTCATGATAAAAGGTGATAATCAAATGTAAGAACCATTAGCAGAACCATTAAGAGGTAATAAAAGAGAATGAAAATTATAATATAGTCCTGAAAAAGGAGTCACTGAATACCGTGAAAAACCAATGGTCACAAATACAATCAAAAGCCAATAGTCATAATACCAATGTACTATCTATACAGTCCTTTTTAAAGGACCAAATTAAGTATTTTAATACAGTTAATATTTTTTGCTTTGTAGTTTCTGAGAGATAAGAATGTCTTTGAGAAAAACTAAATTTCTGAAAAAGATTAAGTGGAATAAAATCTAGATATTTCAAAAAATGTGAGCAAGTCATAAATAGTTCCATTGGATCCAGCCGAAGAAGGTCGGGGAGAGTGATGAGCCATAGCAATGAATGCAGAACAATCCACATTTTTAACAGCAAAGCAAAAGAGACATGTTGCTCTGATTTGCCTCATTTTTTTAATCCTCCAGAAGATTGAATAGTTTCCATACACTCAGGCCTTCAGATTGTTCTTATTCAATTCCATTGAATGCACACATATACACAAACTCCAGAAAGTTGTTGAAACTATATTTACCTCTTTATTTATTTGTTTACTAACTTACTTGAGTTTATCCCAGCATATACTATGGCTTTCAGCAGTCACAATCTCACAATACAAACAGAATGCAAACAATTTGCAATCTAAATTGGAAAAAAGAAAAGAGAAGAGAAGGAAAGAAATTATAAGAACAAGAGGTACATGCAATATAATTGAAAGGCTTTTCAGAAAATCTTGAAGCATCATCTTTTTCTACACATCAGTTTCAAATGAAAGCATTAAGTACCCTGAACCTAAAAGAAACTCTTTGTCTGACAAAGAAATGCATGGGAGTGTTATCCCATTAAACCTTGCTGCCAAGCGTTTAGTTGTTTTATTGCCTTCTCTTTCCTCGGTAGGGGAGGGAAGAATGCCAATGGAGGAACCCTGTGTGTGATAGAAATGGCAATTGGAGACATTATTCTTTTATATCCTCGGTAAGTCATAATTTCTGCCAAAAGGAACCATTCTCTTTCAGCACAAGTGTTTGCTTATTTTCATAGATCCTATCACCCTTGATGAGGGAGATGCTAATGGATCCCAGAGTGTTCCCCATTCCTGACACTGTTATTTTTGCATTATGACTTCTCTTCTGATTGATGTCTTTGACATAGCCTGAACAGCTTCTGGCACAAAGAATGAGCACAGACAGAAATCGTGGTTGGTATGGCTGATCAAACACAACTTCTTCCATGAAGAACATGCTGGGAGAATTTAGGCTCTTGTTTATTCTGGAGCACAGATGGTACATGGGCGAGGTTCAGGAATTGGGTAAACTCAGCAGCTTCTCTTCATTATCATGGTTTATTTATTATCCTGTCCTCTGCCATTTCTTACTTACAGAATCAGTTACAGGGCAAAATATCCTTGTTAGCAGTCTTGGTATCTTAGTGAAAGGAAGACGAATTGGAAAATAACATTAGAATAGTGTAACAAACTTTTTTTAAAAATGTGAAGAAATGCCTGAGGAAAACCAACATAATAATAGGGGATACTGAAAAAGAAAAGACATTTGATTAAAATATGAATGGAATCAGTGGTGAAATTCATTTTTTTTACTACCGTGGACGTAGCTTGGTGGCAGGGGAAGGATATTGCAAAATCTCCATTCCAACCCCACTCTGGGGCCAGACAGAGGTGGTATTTGCTGGTTCTCTGAACTATTCAAAATTTCCACTACCAGTTCTCCAGAACCTGTCAGAACATGCTGAATTTCACTCCTGAGTGGAATATATTATTAGGTGATGTGGACTGTACAGTGGGGTGGCATGTAAGAAGAAAATACTGGATACTTCCAGTGCTGTTCTTTGGGTACCATTTATTGAGCATAATGCAGCCATTGAATAGGGGTACAAATTGGACCAAGTGAACAAAGAGCAGTGGTGGGATTCAGCCAGTTCACACCACTTTGGGAGAACCAGTTGTTAACTTTCTGAGCAGTTAGGTGAACTGGTTGTCGGAAGAAATAATTAGGGCAGCGAATCAGTTGTTAAATTATTTGAATCCTGTTACATACTAGCTTCAACTATAGTGGTTTCCACCAAGGTCCTCTGTTCTGGCGGAACAGAGGTTTAATCTCATTGGTCAAAGGGTCTGACAGCTTCCTATAAAAGGGCTTGAATATTATGGATGTTTAGCTAAAATAGAATCTAGATTGGATCACTTCAATTTGTAATAGATATAGCTGAATAATGATTGATATAGATAGCAATATATATAATTTGGAATTGGTTGATAGATTGATGAATATAACTGAAAATTAGCTAAATCTAATTGCTTTTTTGTGTAACAGATATTGCTGAATAATAATTGATATTAATAGTAATGTATATAATGTGGAGTCGATATGATAACTAACAATTGGATATGAGAAAATACCTTTAGGGTATACATAAAGAGTATTAACTATAATAATTAGCACTATTAAAAAATTAAATAAAATCCATATAATTAAATGTTAATCAATATTGGGAAAATGTTAGGATATATGATATAATTGAATATTATGGATGTCTAGTTAAAATAGAATATGAGGATTTGATGATAATAGAGGATTTTACAAATAAGTAAATGAACTGCCAGCATGTGTTATGGACTAATTCCTTAGCATAACTAAGGATGAAGGATGTTTAAATAATTATAATAATTAAAACCGGAGGTATAATGATGTTGATATGGCAAATATTCGAGTTAAGATACTTGAATTAATAGGAGTCAATCGAAGAGAAGCACCAAAACATGTTGTAACCAGTTGATATACTTCCTATTTTTTCATAATAGATACCTGTGTTTTGTTTTGTTTTTCTGATTGTTGTCTTTGTTTTTTTCTGTATTATCTGTAATTGATTGATATATTAAGAAAGATGTTGTACCAGCTTTAAACTAAAACTAAAAAAACATTTAATAATAATAAAAGAAGCTGAAGGTCACAGTCCTCATCAAGGGCTCTTTATACGAGATGGAGAACGACATGGGGTCATCACTGACCATCATGCCATGGTCCATGCTTAAGCAGGCTATCCCTAGCCTGAGGAAGAAGCTACATGCCCCTGACATCCGACTTTGCAATTACCAGGGGAACCAAGTCCCCATCATGGGCCAGGGCACCTTCTGGGTGAACTTCAACAATTTCAGGGGCCAGCTCCCAGTGACGGTGGTGAGCGGAAACCTGCAGAGCCTCCTGGGGCTTGACTGGTTTGAAGCCCTGGGGCTAGAAGTGACCGGGGTCAATGAGAGCAATGATGAACTACTCGCAGACCCTACCCCCGAGATGCCAGTTTTTCGCATTGACTGTTTAGAGACTGGTTCCGTCTCATTTAGTGATGTTGCCCGCCATTCTGCCAGAGACTCCATGATCAAACAGGTTTTGAACTGGGTGTGGAGGGGGTGGCCCAAGAGGTCTGTTGGGTCTGATTTCAAAATATATTATCATAAGAGAAATGACCTGTCTGTTGTTAAAGACTGTTTGCTGTGGGGAGACTGGGTCATTGTTCCACTCAAACTGTGCATTGCAATATTAGAGGCTTTACAAGTAGGGCATCCTGGAATTGTCAGGATAAAGTATTTGGCCAGGAGTTACATGTGGTGGCCTAACATGGACAGGGAGATTGAAGAATAGGTGGCTACCTGCACACCGTGCCAGGAGTCCAGACCAGCTCCCCCTGAGAGGCCCGCTAAGGTGTGGGAGCGACCTCAAGCATCATGGTCTAGGGCAGTGTTTTTCAACCTTTTTTGTGCAAAGGCACACTTTTTTCATGAAAAAAATCACGAGGCACACCACCATTAGAAAATGTTTAAAAAATTTAACTCTGTGCCTATATTGACTATATATAAAGTAATTCTCTTGAATCCTCCGCGATTGTTGCTATGGGCGCACGCATGGGACGTCAGTGACGTCCCTGCGTGCGCTACCTCCTGGCGGTCCCCGCGTTTTTAAAGTAAATGTGGGGCCGCAGGGACTTCATAGAGGCATCCCTGTGTCCCGAAAGCAACTTTTGGGACACAGATAATGTTCCCTCTAATTTTTTTTCAGTGTGAGCAGAAAAGTATAGTCTTTGAGTGGCATATTTTCATGCCTGAGCACCTGAATTTTTTTCACAGATGTCACCTAAGACAACAACGAAATCAGTATTATTTGAAACTCAAAGTTATGTTTATTCAAGGTACCCGCTTAATTAAAAGTGTTATATAATATCAGTATCACTTAACAACGGTCCTGCTTAGCAACCAAAATGTTGGCTCAGAAACTCTGGCATTGAAGCATGCAAGTCTTAAAGCTGTCAAGTTACAAGACCTTTTCACCCCTAACCCTTTAGAAAAAAAAATCCCAAGGGTCTTCAAACCTGACAGCTTTAAGCCTTGTGGACTTCAACTCCCAGAATTCCTCCTCCAGTCATGTTGCAGCAACGTCATCTGCGTGGATCTGCTCTATCTTCATTTTTTTTCACAGGGGGAAGGGCTGCCGCTGAAGATGCCAACGAGCCCCCGCCGCCACTAGAATAGCTGCCTCCTCCTCCTCCTCCTCCTCCTCCAACAGCACTAACATATTTGCTGCCCAGCGCTGCAGCCGAGGTGAAGTGTCCAAAGCTGCCGCAGGCACCCCCACCCATGGCAGCGGCGGCGGTGCCTCCCCCTCCGCTCGGAGCATGTCAGCTGGGCTCTGGGTTACCTCCTTGTAGCACCGTGAAATCCTTGGGTGGCTCCCAGCTCCTCTGCAATATAGCCAGTCCTTGACTTAGCCTCCACGCAGAGCACCTGAGCTGGCCCCCGTGTTATCCCTCCCCCTTCCTCCTCCGCCGTGCTTTTGAGGAGCCATTTGGCCGCGGGAGCTAGTAGGAAGGCGGCGGAGGGGGGGAGCAGGGAAAAAGGCCTCATGGCTTCTGAAAAACCGCGGAGGTGGAGGCGGCGGCAGGGGTAACCCAGAGCCCAGCTGAGGTGCTCCGAACGGAGGGGGAGGCACCGCCGCCGCTGCCATGGGCGGGGGCGCCTGCGGGAACTTTGGAGGCTTCACCTCGGCTGCAGCGTTGGCGGCAAATCCGGCAGTGCTGTTGGAGGAGCCGCGCACCTTACAGGGAACAGTGGACACAGAGATGTCCCGAGGCAAAAACACCTGGCGGGTGTTTTTCCCACGGCACACCTTACACTATGTCACGGCACACTAGTGTGCCGCGGCACAGTGGTTGAAAAACACTGGTCTAGGGTGCACATTGATTTTGCTGGCCCAGTTTATGGCCAGACATTCTTTGTAGTTGTGGACTCCTACTCAAAATGGCTAGACGTGGTAGACGTGGTCATCAAGGTACTACGGAGACTTTTCTCCACGCACAGCCTGCCCAACATCTTGGTCTCTGACAATGGGCCCCAATTCATGGCCATGCAATTCGAGACCTTCTTAGCAGCTCAGGGAATCAGGCATGCCCTGGTCACGCCATTCCATCTGGCCTCCAATGGTTAGGCGGAGGGAATGGTGAGATCTGCAAAAGAGGCCCTCTCTAAGATGGGCCCTGTTGATTGGCAAACACGGGTTGACCATTATCTATTAATCCACCATATCACACCCAGTGGCACTACAGGAGAAGCCCCTCTGAGCTTCTCATGAGTCACTAGCTAAGGTCCCACTTAGAGCGGCTACACCCAAACTATTGTGCCGCATCGCCCCCTGACTCCACAAGCAAAATTCAGAACTTTAGCATAGGGGATTCAGTTTATGTCCACAACTACGCCGGGGGAACTCTATGGATTCCTGCCATAGTGATAGGCATCACCAGGCCTCGCTCTTACCTCTTAGAGCTCAAGTATGGTTGGAATTGGAGAAGGCACATTGACCAACTCCATGGCCGCCTCTCCAACTCCACTCTTAGACAACCAGAGGTAACTCCTGCATGAGTTAGCCAAAGCCCTTTCTCCTTCCACAGCCTACACTCCTACACTTTCTCCTACACTTTCTTCTTCCACAGCCAGCTCAAGTTCTTACTTACCTGGTTATGTTGCAGGCCTACAGCGAGCTGCAAGCGAACCAGCTCTAGAAGCTCCAGCTTTGGCCTGTCAAAGGTTCCAGGAGCTTCCACCAAGTGGAGCTGCGGAGCAAGCAGGTCCATTCGACCTGCTCAAAGAACACCCTCCAACTGAACTGTGCAGGTCAAGCAGAGCTACCCAAAAGCCCGCCTACCTGCGTGACCATGTGACTAGTAGTATTGTTCCATCTAAGAGTGGAGGAGTGTTACTAGCTTCAACTATAGTGGTTTCCACCAAGGTCTCATTTAATCTCATTGGTCAAAGGGTCTGTCAGCTCCCTATAAAAGGGCTGATGTCAGACTCAACCTTTGCTGGATTGTTCTCACTTGTTGCATTCAATAAAGAGCTGTTGTTACTGTTAGCCTGTATGTGCCTACGCATTGCCCGATCTAACAAATCCCACCACTAACAAAGAGGGGTCCAGTAAGTGAAAATTTTGCTTGTGAGTACTTTATGGAGAGGATTGTAGCTGGTATGAGCAACTAGAAGTTTTTCAGAATATACTAATTTTCCACTAGTTACCTTAAAGACTTTCAGTCCTGGCTCAACTCATTGTTAATGAGACTTCACTGATACTTGTACTTATGAGAGCCTGTTCAAGGTTCAGTTGAGCTATCAGATCATTAAGAGTCATTAACTCTAATCTATTCATGAAACAAATGCTTACTACTTTATGCAGCAGTGGGTTTCCTGTAGCAGGTTTGTATATCACAGTTCTGATTCAGTGGATATTCCCATTTATGAATATGAAAATATTCAGAAATTCCTTCTTGCACTGGTTGTTTTTAAGCCAGCCTTATTGACTGATATCCTCCAGTTGTCCTGGGGATACTCCTGAGCTATCCCAGCCCACCAGGAAGGCTTCAGGTGATAAAATCTGTATCATTGCCTTGAGGAAGGATAGATTATGACATTAAATAATATTAAAATTGAGGCTTTTTCTTGCACATAACTCGTCTTAATTTTGTAACTTGTGAAATTGTAGTTAATGGTGTAGTAAAACACTGAAATTATGATGTTCTTGGATGGAGAAAAAGGGGATGAGCTGTACTTATTCATGAGCTTCATTAAAGAGAGACAGAGCAAGAGAGAAATCATTTCCACCATTAAATGTTATTTGTCACTTCAAATTAAATTAAATCAGACAAGCTAAATGAGGATGGTGTAATTAATAAAAGGTCATCTTAGGTCACAATCTTATATTTGATTTATGCTGGATGAAGGGTTATTAGATTTAGAAGATGTTCTTCTACTCCAAAAGACTTCCATTTATACTACCCTCATGGCATGAGCACATCCTTGATTGATGGCTAATGTTTCCAACAATACCGGGATGTTTCAACTATTTCTATGCCACTGTCATATTTTCTATCTATAGATTTTTTAGCAATTTTCACTATCAGCAATATAGTCTGGGTCACAGTTTAAAGTTGAGTGTAAGATTGATTTGCTGTTGTTATTTTAAAGATCTTTAAAGCTAATTATCCAGTTAAAAGTTTAAAAAAAAACCACCTCTAGCACATTTTCAAGTAATCGTTTTGTACTAATTTTTCCTTTAAATTTCAGACATTTAAATCAAAATACAATTCAAAATACTGAAACAGGTTCCACAGGGAAATGCAGAAGAGGGAAGGAGTATATTACATTTTAGTCCTCTCAATCAAATATGAAACTATGTTGGATTGCTTAGCATAAACACCAGCACCATTTTCCAGTGGTGGCATTCAACTGGTGTAGCAGACAGTTCACATTTTTTTTCACAAGGATTTTAACTTCTATCAATAATTGTTATTGATAGGCCTAGCCTTCCTTCATCTCATCCTTAAATGTATTTTTTTTAAAAAAATCTGGATTTGATCTCAGCTATTGACTCATTGTAATTAACTCTTGTTGACATTTGGGCCTAGAACATTGTGCAGTTTAAATAAAATAAAGCAGAAAAAAATATTATAATCTGGTTATAGAATCTCTCCCCATGGAAAGGTTAAGCATTTTGCAATATGCACGGTAATTAATGCTGTTTGTTTGACTGATCAATGCATACCCTATATTTCTACTCTCACAATTATTTAAGGGAACAAATGAAGCAGAATGTAAAAAAACTTTAAATATATATTAAAATATGAATTACAATTAATACTAAAATCAATCACAAGATGTATCTAAATATTGTGAGAATAATGCACAATAGCTTTATATGCCACCCATGGTAATTAGTGACATTTAAACTCTTGTAATAAATTTGAAATTCTTTAAATAATAAAGCCCTAAGTTATTTAGGTCTTTAAAAGTCTTAAATTGCAAGCAGTATGTAAATAAATGGCAAGCAAAACATTTTTTAAAAGTAAAAACATCAATTCGTTCAATTAATGGATAGTCCCGTTGTCACATTTTACACCAACTTTGTCTGCAACTTCCAGAAAAAGTTTGCTCCATGCAGAGCAGTATTCAAAATGGAATGCAACTAAGATGGATAACTTCATGCAAGCAGGTATAATTGTCACAGGTCCCAGAATCCTTATGTGAACCTGCTATCTCTAAGGGGTTCTTATTCTCCTCTAAAACAGGTTTCATTTGAGTTCTTCATCTCACTTTTTCCTTATCAACTACACATCCATCTTTGCAGGGTTTAATTTCAGTTTATTCTTCAATAAAAAATGGTGTTGAATTAATATTCTATGGTTGGTTGTTCTCTTAGAGTTACTATAGAACAGTAGAATTGGGTGTCTTTAACACACTGATAACATCCTTCTCCAAGACTGCAGATAATATTTCTTTTGTGATTTAATATAGATATTAAGTAACACAAGGACAAGATGGAACACATGCTATTAATGTATAGATAATGCATAGGTCTGAATTCAGAGGAAAACATGTTTATTTGAAGCATGTGTGCCTGTACACATTGTGTCTATCAGCAGATCCTTAAAGAAGTTGAATCATTTCTGGACTTACATGGCAGTAGCCATATCCAATAAGTTTACTGTCACCACTTTCAGAATGTAGCCTAAAAGGAAAACCATGTACCAACATTTTCAGTCTGATTTGGAAATATACTATTATCAGTGATACTGTAAGGTGCTGAGCGGTGCAAAAGAACTAGAAAAATTAATACAGCTGAATTGAAGCCTTTTAGCTTCTTGCATCTAGTCACCAAATGTCATACCAATACCTGCCAGATGCATATGAATGATTTAGCTTCTTTAATTAATAAAACTGATTGCTTCTGTGCTTGTAAGAAGAAGTGAATCTGTGTACATTTTTTCACATCAAGAGATAAAGACACTTTTATTTATTTATTTAGCATTCATGCTAATTAATTCCTGTGACCATTCTTTCTTTAGGTAATTCCTCTAGTATTAATAAATCCCTCTTTCGCAGATCTTGTTTTGTTTTATTTTCTAACATGCAACCTTTTCCATTGAAGGCAAATCTGGTTGGCTGTTAGAATATTTATTTTGCTTTGAGGCATTTTGTTTCATTAAAAGCATTGTAATTGTCAGCTACAACTTGCCTGACATTCAGAAAATGGGCCAACATTTTATTAGGAAAGATTCTTTTTGAGGGCTTAAACCAAATCTTCAAGTCTGCTTTCCAAACTCGTTTGTGTTAAAGATGCATATATTAGTCTGTGGGCATTTGTCTCCTTGTTTAAAAACATTTTCTCTAAAAATCCATCTCAGTGTAAAATTACTGGAATAGTAGTCTTTTTTTCTTTCCTTCAAAGCATAAAGGGTAACAGGTCATCTGCCTGACATTTTATAATATAGAGTATTTTAGAGATTGGAGTTGTTGGTCTGTATTCATTAGCTGAAGGGGATGTGGGGACTTATAAAAAAGGGGGGAAAGTTCAAGAAAAAGCTATTTTTGAAAGGTCACTATTAAGCCTAGTTAATATAAATTAACTTGTCCTTGGAAGAATGTGTGAGTTAAGCTAGAATACTAAATTCAACCACTAAACTGAAGGGGAAAATAGCACTGTAAACCCTAGTTTTGTGTAATTCTAATATAATGCTAGTTTGCACACTGACTACTATCTTTATTCTATTAGAATGAATATAATCAAAGAAGCACACCTATAGCAGGGGTCTCCAATCTTGGCAACTTTAAGACTTGTGGACTTCAACTCCCAGAATTCGTCAGCCAGCAAAGTTCTGGGAGTTGAAGTCTACAAGTCTTAAAGTTGCCAAGGTTGGAGACCCCCGACCTATAGGGTATCCAGAATCACGGTTCATACAAACCTATTGATGTCTGGATAAAAGTAAGCATTCTTTTTTGGGAGGTAGTTAGGATTAGGAACACAGTTTAAAGAAGAGATATCTAGATAAACTGTAAGAACACAGTGGATTTTAGTGACTGTTGGTAGAAACAACAAATGGTGTCTTGATATATTAGAACAAACATTAAGTAGGCCTGGTGATAAAGTGGTATGTGTGTGTATGATAGCATGCATCTGAAACATTTCTAATAGGACTGTCTAAGCTTGCTTATTAATTCTGCCCTAAAAACTAGAGAATTTATGTCTTCTACTCAAGAAAGAGGTTACAACAAGAAAAGTTAAATGCTAAAACCCAGTGCTCTGAAAGGTCTTAAAAAAAAAAACCTCTTAGGTATTAAGAAGTATTTCAATGTACCTTGTATTGGAATACACTGAAGAGTGAAAGGATAGGCCAAGAGTGAATTAACTCCAGTTAATATAAAGACACAGTGGCTCAGTAGCTAAGATGCTGAGTTTGTCGGTTAGAAGATCAGCAGTTCAGCAGTTTGAATCCCTAGTGCCATGTAATGGAGTGAGCTCCTATTACTTGTGCCAGCTTCTGCCAAACTAGCAGTTCAAACGCATGTAAAAAATGCAAGTAGAAAAATAGGAACTACTTTAGTGGGAAGATAACAGTGTTCCATGAGCCTTCGGCATTTACTCATGCCGGCCACATGACCACGAAGATGTCTTCAGGCAGTGCTGGCTCTTAGGCTTAGAAACAAAGATGAACACCGCCCATAGAGCTGGAAACAACTAGCACACATGTGCAGGGGAACCTTTACCTTAATATAAAGACCTTTCTCTACATTATAGTTTGGGCAAACAGATACAGAATTTTTGTGCCCTGAATGACCCAACCTAGCCACCAGAACTAACAGAAATGTATAAATTAGTGTACAAAATGATTTTCCTGCAAGTAAGTAGCTATTGGATCCATTTCTAGTCAGCAATTGGTAGATATACCAATTGTGGAAAGATATAGAAGACAACCTCTTGGGGGAATCAGTGGGAGCCATGCTCCAACTTTCCATGTGATACATGCAGCCCATTCTACAGCAATCTTACACAAGTGTTTTGCATAATATTGATTTAACTTATTTATTGTGTTTATAATTTAAATCAATGCCAGTTAAAGCATTCGTAAAATTTATAACACTATGTTTGTATTTGAAAAAATGAATCCGGCATTGTGACATCAGTTATACTTGCAGCTATTTATGCTATTAATATTTCACTCTTTCTCATGCAGAAAATTACAGCACACTGGAAAGTAATTCCCTATCCTATACTATTATATTATTATGGAGAGCTTATCCTATGTACCTCATCACTGAATCCTGCATATTGGCAGTTATATCTATGCAGCCACAATAGAAAGTATTGCTATTTCCTGGCTATAAAATCCAGTCATTCTAAAGTGTGCCAAAGTGTGCTCTTGGACGTTTTATTGTATTTAGCTTCAGTAGACAAATTTAACAAACACTCCCAACCTTTCACTGAAAGGAACAGATGCACTTGCTTTTTTGTTAAGTTTATTAAACTTTATTTGGCCTAGTAATAAAATAAGCCAACTGCAAGAGTAAACACTATGAATCCGTTGTTTTCACATTCAAGACAAATTTTTAAGTGTTAACATCAGTCTATACATTTTACTTCAAGGAAGTTTTTTCCCCTCTTTTGTTCTGTTGAAAAATTAAGATCAAATGTTTAGGCATTGTCCATTTCTGTAAAGCTTAAAAGAGAAAATACCTTACAGGATATGCATTATTATTGTCCTGTGTGAATGTGGAAGGAAAGACAATTGACCATGAGGAAAAAAAATTAGACTGGTTTACAACTAAAGAGTCAGATGTTCCAAAGGTACTTTTTCAAGAGGCAACTGGACTTTCTGTTGTTTTTTTCTTTGAAAATGTTTTGCTTCTCATCTAATAAGATTCATCGGAGCTGGATGAGAAGCAAAACATCTTCAAAGAAAAACCAGAAAGTCTAATTGCCTTTGAAAAAGCACATTTGGGACAATCATGACCTGCATGACTGAGAATCTCCATAGACATTTAAAGATTTGGATGCATTTGTGGTTTCACTAATGAAGCCAAATGTAACCTTTTGCCTCAGAAGTGAATTGAATGATCATTGATACACTAATGCAGTATATTGTTGAGGCAGTTCTATCTAGTAGATACAACTGCCATCTGGGACCTGAAAAGATAATAGTATAAAATATACTTGCTACAGTTGGCTTAATCTTTCAGGTGGAGGTCAGTTAGTACCTGCTGCCTTAAAACTTTTTGAGGCCAAAACATTGGCACAAATTCTTTACGGGGCACAAACAGGAATCCTTGCAAAGAGAGACTTGCTAGAAACCATACAAACTAAATTCCTGCGAGCCATCTTAGCTGCTCCCAATGGAACTCCAAATGCCCAGTTAAGAATTGAGACAGGCATGCCTCAAATTCAGGCAAGAGTCTGGAAGATGATGATCATTCATTGGCTTAAAATGCATTTCTTTCCAGAGGAACTGTCCCCACTAGTGTTGACTGACAATTTCCCCTCCCCCTGGAAAAAGGCAATTGATCACAAGCGGGGCTCTTATGGGCTCTCACCAGTATTCTTAATGTCCCTAGGCTTTGAGCAAGCAAAGCAAGTAGTAATTAATAGAATGAGGGACATGGAGTTCCAATAAGAACTAAATAGGTTGCCTCTCCACAGTAGGGACAGAATCAAACAGGGTGTGTGAGAATCGGCAAGATATCTAAATGACCTGATCTCCCCAAAACAAAGAATAGCTTTCTTCAGAGCTAGATTTAACATTCTTCCTTCAGCACTCTCCAGGGCAGGTATAAGAGTACACCTATAGCAGAACGGGTTTGTATATGTGGTAAAGGAGAAGTGGAAGCTAAGTCACATGTTCTATTATACTGTGAGCTATACAGAGCTTGTAGGTCTGCACATATTATCCCCTTATTAGAGAGATTGCCAGGGAGGGCAGACCATTTTTATCTAGGCTTTCTCCTTCAGGACACTAACCCAGTTACCACATATGCAGTGGCAAAGTTCTGTGCTGCTGCAATGTCCATAAGAAAAAAATTTGCAACAGAAGTATAGCACCATCTTGTACCAATTATCTGGACATACCTCTAACAATCTTTGGACCATTATGTTATTATCCACTTTTAATGTCAATACTTTTTAATTATATTTTAATGTTAGTATTTTTTAATGTAGTGTAAAAACTAATGTGTATTGCTGGTCTTTGACCGTAATAAAGATTTTACTTACTTACTTGCTTAATCTTTATTGTCGCTGCAATTAGTGCTGGTTCCTATTAGTAACTAGATTTCAAGATCAGAGAAAATTGTTATGGGATGATCTTTATAAATACATCAAAAGTTGAAATATCAATACAAGTTATCCCTCCATTTTCTTTGAGACAATGTTGTTGTGTTTTTGGAATCATTAAACTACTGCTACTTTTTTCCATCTAAGAATGACTTTGTGAAAGATTCCTAATAACCTATTTCTCTTGCTCAGACTATGTTGTTGTATAAGCTTACCATTAATTGGAATAAATGGGACAGGTGACAACTTTATATACTCACAACATGTCCTTCCTTTGTGAAAAATGGTTTGCTCTAAATTGCTAGTCAAAACAGGGATATTTTTTTCCCTTGACATTCTACTACTTATCAAAGATTTTGAAAGAAAACTCACTCTCCCTCTTTCCCTTCCTTCACATTTTATTGTTTCACTAAAGCACTAAAAGCCACCCCCTCCATAGGCCCACACAATTCCAATTAACATTAATGGAGTTATGAATACACATGACTGACAACTGGGCCACACAGTGCAGCATTGGAAACATCGCATGTAGATTTACAAAGTGGCATTTCAATTAACATTTGCTTTAAAAAGTGCCAGCTACCAGCCTCTGTTTTAATGGGAAGCTTTGCGATGAAGACAGAATCATTTTAAAATATGCTTCTGTACAAGGATGGGGTGGATAAAACAGCGGTCTCCATGAATATGCTAAACTCAGCGTACTGTAGTTGTCTGCAGAGTAACCACTGATGAACCTCTTTGCTCATGTTTAGTTAACACTCTATAACATAAATTTCCCTCTGCAAACTCATTACAATAAATTTAGTTTATGAGCTATCAAGTAATATATACAGCACAAACTGAAAATAAAGCTTTTTGGGGTTGAATCTGCATTGCCATGTCAGGGGCTAACTTCCTGGTTGCTGAAGCTTCACAAGATAAAGATTATTCCATCTTTCTTTCTTTTTCCTAAATATTCCAAGCAAAATCATCTTCTGAAATGTTTGAATGGATTACATAGAGGTTATGCTTTTTGCTTTGGTTTTTGTATCGAGCAACACAGGAGTAAATTACATGGTTGGTTCCAATTTATGTCTATCAAGCTCTATCCTCATTACTCAGGAGCAAAAAGTGATGATGACAGTGAACTCAATGGTTTTACTCAATATACAGAAACTTCATAGATTTCTAATTTAGTTCTATTTTAGCATGAGATAAATAACTGATTTATACTATTAGTTAAATGTTCATTGGAGGAAAAAAAATTAAAAAAGCTAATCTTTTAAGTACATTGTCTTCTGGTCAAAGAACTTTAGATGTTGATGATTTCTTGGAGAAAGATTTGGGCAGCAGGTTAGCTTTCCCACCAAGAAACTTGGACAAGTATGTATTATTCATTTTCTGATCAGTTTCACACATTGTGCTAAGCCTTATTCTGCTTAATTATAATTTGCTGAATGAACCACAATTCACAGAATGCACAATGTGCTAATCAATAAACCGAGTTTAATAAAATAGAATGATGATGCATACATCATGGCATATACTCCCAGAGATTAATGATTCATTAATGCAACTAATTGTTCCACAATACAATTTCCCATTTATGATGATGAGAATTTTTATTTTATTTTACAAGTGTGTTTTTAACAGTAACCACAATTTGACAAGCCAAAATTAAACAAGTGGGACTTTTCTTTGATTAGCAACAAAATGAGAAGATTCTTTTTCCAGAACATAATTTCTTTATGCTTCCTCGGGACTATTAAAAGTACAGAAGAAGGAGCATTAAAATAATTCAGAGTGGGATTTTGCTCAGTCTAAATCAGTGGTGGGTTCCGGATTCTGTTCCAACCAGTATGGTTGCAACGGGCCTGGCGGTGTCCGCATGGACGTGCAAAGTGCATGTGCATGTGCGCACTGCATGGACATGAATCTCACTGCCTCTGCAAGCCTCCGTGATGCTCCAACTGCTCAGCGGAGTATTGCACAGGTGCTGTATGTGCTGTGCATGTGCACAAAAATGCAGAAGACTTAAAAGACTGGTAAGGAGCTCAGGCAGGCGGGTGGGCCCTTCAGAGCATTGTACTGGAACAGTATCCAGTGCTCCGGGCTGACTCCAGTATGCCCGTACTGGGGTGTACTACCTGCAACCCATCACTGGTCTAAATGTATCTTTGGTGCAAGTTCAAGCCTAGGAAGGACTCTTGAGAAGCCTTCTATTATTACCTTCTCTATTAAGTATCAAAATGACTAAGTATCTTAGATATATGGCAGCATCAATCTTATGAATCACTGAAAATAAAGTGATTGGAAGTTTTGTATGTTAGATATCAATGTAACTATTGTCCTCAAAATTTAGAGGATAACAGGAATCCTGCATCTTCAATCAATTTCTTTAAAGGATACTTAGGGCTGCTATGCTAGAATGTGTTAGAAAGAGATGCACTTTTAAAGGTGCTGCTAATGTGGGAGCCTTTTCAGATAGGCTATATATGCACATGTAAATGAATCTTTGGGATCGAACACAACAAGTAGAAATGGAGGCAGAGGGAGATTATTGGGACAAGGAGTGGTGATAACCTGATTTTTCAATGGTTGAAATCAATGGCACTGTAGGCCTACACAGCGGGTTGCAAAATATATTTTCTAGTTCAATGGCTACTTCAGGATGTTGTACATTTTCTTCCATTTCCCTCAAAATTTGGCTCAATGCAAAGCTCATTTCCTTGAAGCTTTTATTTATATAATCACTATGCATTATTCATAATCATTATTTCAGCATGCATAGTTCAATAGTATTATGTCAGTCACGCACATATTATCAGCCATGTATATTGCTTTAGCAATGTGTACAAAATGGATATATTTCCTCAAATCATTTTGGAATCAATTCTGGGCACTTCTGTGGTCAAAGGCTGTTACAAAGCACCCAGGGCTAACTAAAGTCTATCTCTAAATAGGGTCTCTAAGCCAGTTTTAAACCTGTCCAGCTGGGTGCTTTTGTAACAAAGGCTGTCACAAAGCATCTGAGGTTAACTGAACTTTATGTCTAAGCAGCATTACTCCCAATGTAACCATTTTTGGTAATACAATTGCTTTGTTTCCACAAGGCCATCATGAAAAAAGAAAATGATTCAAAACAAAACAAATCTTACGGCCTGAGAAGTGTGGGCTTGATAAGGAATATTATTTTAATATCTGATAATCAGTTTTCCATTCTGTGAAATAATACCAGAAATAAACTTGAGGCAAAATAGCTCTATATGTGGCATGATTTCCTATGAGTTGTTTAGGGGTACTGTATCTGACTGATCTTTAGAAGGCCAGATCCTGAAGATGAAACTCAAATACTCTGGCCACCTAATGAGAAGATAGAACTCACTGGAGAAGAGCCTAATGCTGGGAAAGATTGAGGGCAAAAGAAAAAGGGGATGACAGAGAATGAGGTGGCTGGATGGAGTCACCAAAGCAGTAGGCGTGAGCTTAAATGGACTCCAGAGATGGTAAAGGACAGGAAGGCCTAGACGAATGTTGTCCATGGGGTCATGATGGGTCGGACACGACTTTGCAACTAACAACAACAACAAATATTGGAAGTGGTAACCCTTTGAGAGCTGTATGCAATAAAATTTTATTTTAATGTATGCTGATTAGGGTACATTCAAAGTGACAATCAAGTTTCTAAGTCCATACTATCCATTTAGAAACATTTTGTTGGAACCCCAAACTATTTCAGACTTTTTTTAGGATAGTCTTGTAATGACACAAGTCTTTCCTTAGGCAAAAATCCTTTCTTATTTTTGTTTTTCTTTAGAAAATAGAGGTATATATAACCATAGCCCATCTCTATTTTCTCTCTCTCCTTGTTATACAACAGTTTAGGGTTGTGTTATACAAGACAGTTAAACCTTTGGCCTGAAAACATAAATATATGATTTCAAAACCGGATGCTTCTTGCTGCAAAGCCCACTACATATTACTATTTGTAGCTATGCTGGGTTTTCAAATCAAAACACACCCACATCGTTTGAACCAAGATCATCTATCACTATGTGTACCACAAACTAGAAAATGTAAAATATTCATATGTAAGAGATGCTATTTTCAAAAGCAGATGCTTTTGCAGTTTGTTACTTAAAATTATTGATTTAAAAATGATTTGCTGTCATCTCTCAACATGAATTCCGGGCCGTACTCTTACTGCTCCTTTATTTGCCATAATCAATAAGAACTCTTTTCCCAAGGCACTTTTAGACAGTTCATTTAGCTTGTTTCTCAGCAAAGAATTCTTTAGGGATGTAGTAAGGAGAAGAAAAGGACTGTCATAGGCCTTGTCAGTGGACCAAAGCCAAACGAATGGCCTCTTTCCTATTTTTCTGTACTGTGATGATATTATGAAATTTCTCATAACACATAGATTGCTTTTAACTGCCTGTAGAAATCATAATGCCATGAAGTCAGTGTAGGTTGCTGTATTGCTACAAAAATAAAGTAGAATGAAACAAGCAATTTATCCAAGATAAAAAAATCTGCAAGTCCTCTATAATCAATGTACCAATCAGATAATAGAAAACCACTAAGCACAGCTTAAATATATTTTGATTACTATTAGTAATTACAAGTTGCATCTGCAACCAAACAGAGCAGATAATTACTTCCTATCAGGAGCACTTATAGTCAGAATTTCAGGTACAGCATATAATCTTCACCCCCTAGTATTTGCTATTTTCTGTCTATTCTTTGTAATTGACATTCAACATTCATTATCAAAATATTCAATTCTGACTCATCTTCCTTCTGCATTTTAAAAGGCATATTTTGTTTATTTTCAGATTTTTGCATGTCACACCCGAATACTAACATCTGGACCTTATTTACCCTTCAATCCTTTTCTCCAGCCAATATGAAGAGCCACAGTGGTGCAGTGGTTAGAACGCAGTACTGCAGGCTACTTCTGTTGATTGCCAGCTGACTGCAATTTGGCAGTTCAAATCTCGCCAGACTCAAGGTTGACTCACCCTTCCATCTTTCCGAGGTCAGTACAATGAGGAGCCAGATTGTTGGGGGAAATATACTGACTCTGTAAACGGCTTAGAGAGGCCTATAAAGCATTGTGAAGCAGTATATAATTCTAAATACTATGCTATGCTATATCTGAACACACTTGGAGGGTTACCTTTATAGTAAAGTCTTGCATCAATTCAGAAGCACAATGTACTATATATGCTGATTTTAATAACTTTGCTTTTTCTTCATTAAGAAAGTTCTTCTGGAACCTGGATAGTTTGAAGACTTGCCTTTGAAAGACACTCTTCTCTCATCCCAAGACTTAAAACTGATTCAGAAGGAAACACATACAGGTAATTGAGAGTATAATAGCAATAGCAATAGCACTTAGACTTATATACCGCTTCATAGGGCTTTCAGCCCTCTCTAAGCAGTTTACAGAGTCAGCATATTGCTCCCAACAATCCAGGTCCTCATTTTACCCACCTCGGAAGGATGGAAGGCTGAGTCAACCTTGAGCCGGTGAGATTTGAACAGCCGAACTGCAGAACTGCAGTCAGCTGAAGTAGCCTGCAGTGCTGCACTCTAACCACTGCGCCAAGTCAGTGATAGTCCAGAATCAGGAAATAATATCACTTGGTACTGGGCAGGGAGAGATATCTTGGGAGACCTAGGTGAGCCTCCCTTATCCTTGATATCACATCTTTTAGTCACAATAATGTAACAGGACACTGATACTCTTTCCAAAGTTTAATTTCATGAGATAAGTTGCATACAACTATAATAATAAAAAGGATAATTGTTATCTATATCCTCTTCTTGCTAATGATCTTTTACTCTCTATTTACAAACTCATTCTGACTAGGTAGTGAAGTCTTCTTTTTGTCCCATTCTGTACTCCAGGGAGGGACAAAACTTTCAGCAACTGAGGTGGGGGTTGAGTCTGTTAGTAGTAGTACTGGACAAAGTGGCAATAGCTTTGTTTTTTTTTCCTTCTGGAATTTGTAACATAGAGATTAGTGGAGGCAGACGTTCCTTGTTCTAAGCATAAATGAATATTTATATATTTTTAATTGCTATTCTCTTTCTCAGTTGTTTTTCATTTCAATTACAAGAGGTGCCAGAGACCCATAAAAAAGGAGGCCAATTGACAATGGATACTGGGAAAGCATGATTCCTGAACCCCCATAAATACTATTACCAAATGGTCTACCGAGGCAGCAAAATTTTCTGAATGGAAGAATTAAACAGTCTGTTCTGGGGTTGATAAATTTAGGAATATCTTTGTGCATTATTTAGTTCATGTCCATATAATTCACAGCAAGGCTAAGAATCATTTCGGAACATGTTCCTGAACATTATTCCTACTGGAAATGATAATGTTGTAAAGGTAAGATGATATATATCTTGGGGGGTGGGTGGGTGGATGGAGTGCTGGCTTTGTTTCAGTAAGTGGAATGATTGGTTGTGTGGTTGTATCATGATTGGTAGATTGGTGTTGATTGGTGCTGGCTGTGTGTCTATTGTTGTTTCGTGTTGTAATGGCCTGGGTGGTGGGTGGGACTCGTTTGTTAATCTCCAACGGATTCCAAAGAAAAACAATTACCAACCTAATCCAAAGGGAGTCTCTCCCCACCCACCCACCCAAAAAACAAGACACAGAACAGGACAATGGCATCGCCCTCCTCCCTGGCTACCAAACCTTTTATTTGAATGGATCTAATTTATAACTAGGAACTCTGATCTCAACATTCCTGACTTCAAACAATATTAAAATTGAATTTTGACAAAAGTATTCAAAAGCATATACAGATCTTCATACTGAATATATATAGCATTTTCCTTATATTTATCTGCACCAGGATGTGGGAGGCACTATTTATTTACATATTCACATCCTAACCATATTTTATTCCTTTATGTGAACAAAATTTTTCATAAGGCTGAAATGAGATGGCAGAATTGTTTTTTGTTTGTCTCACTCAGTATAATGAGTTTTCAGTTGCTTTGCCTTTTTTACTTTTCTGCAACTCAGCTTCAGTGATGAAGGCTGGATTTCAACTGTCACAATGCCATATAGTTCACTAAGGTAGCAATGTTATATACATGCTTACAGGGAATAAGTTATAACTTATTGATTGCTTAAGTATCAAGTAGCTTCAGATTGTCCTATATAGCTCTTGACTCTTAGAGATTTGCTCTATGATTAATTTGTCTTCTATAGATTTTCCTTTGTATGATAAAAGGTCTGAGTTAGAAGGAGCAGGGCACATAGTGAAATTAATAGTTTAAGGTCAGGACAAGGCATGCAAGTAAGTTTATTTCATTTTTTCCAAACCTGTCTAAACAATTGGCTTCTCTTCTCTTCTTCATAATTCCCAAGGTTTGTCCTTGAGAATTTGCCTTTCTTCTGTTTTTTTTTTTTTTTGGCAGTTTCTCTACATAATCATCCTTAACAATTTCTTTGATTTCATTCCATAAAAATAAGATTCAGTATTTTAAATCAGTGCAGATGTTCTCCTTGAAAATGTAGGTATATGGTCAAAACCATATTGATTTTGCTTGATTTTGTACTTACTTAAGCTTGACTTGGAATGTGCATATGAACTGTTAGTGAATTGTTCCATAGTAGTCAATAGCCACGTCTTTGCTGTTATAATTGAGCTTTTCCACTTACCTATATCAATAATAAGTTAATTTGATTTCTGAGTGCTCCATCCAGTGATGGTAATATATGCAAGTGTCATTGTGGTTATGTGAAGAATGTGTTAGCAATGAAGAAATCATTAGATTTGCAGAAATTGATGTCAGTCCCATGTTCGATTTCTATACAGAAGGATATAGGCTATACAATAAAACTATGCTTTCCTCTTTATTGTTTCCACCATCGGCATTCTGGTTGCCAAAAATAAGGAGCATATTTTGGTGATTTTTTTTTTTTGTGATTTTATTAATATTTGTAGGCCTCCCTTTTCCCTGAGGGGACTCAGGGCGGCTCACATAAAATCGGGGAGGGGGAATACAGACATTAAACATAGAGACATATAATAAAAATAGTAAACAACATACATTCATCATTCGGGAGGGGCAACTATCCTTGTCCCCAGGCCTGACGGGCTAGCCAGTTCTTCAAGGCTGTGCGGAAGGCTTGGACGGTGGAGAGGGTACGAATCTCCACGGGGAGCTCGTTCCAAAGGGTCGGGGCTACTACTGAGAAGGCCCTCCTCCTTGTAGTTGCCAGCCGACACTGGCTGGCCGATGGAATACGGAGGAGGCCTAATCTATGTGATCTTATTGGTCGCAGGGAGGTAATTGGCAGAAGGCGGTCTCTCAAGTATCCAGATCCACTACCATGCAGGGCTTTATGGGTGACTAATAGCACCTTGAAGCGCATCCGGAGCTCGACAGGTAGCCAGCGCAGCTCGCGGAGGATAGGTGTTATGTGGGTGAACCGAGGTGCACCCACAATCACTCGCGCGGCCGCGTTCTGTACTAGCTGAAGTCGCCGGATGCTCTTCAAGGGCAGCCCCATGTAGAGCACATTGCAGTATTCCAGCCTAGAGGTCACAAGGGCCCGGGTGACTGTTGTGAGAGCCTCCCGATTCAGGTAGGGTCGCAACTGGCGCACCAGGCGAACCTGGGCGAATGCCCCCCTGGTCACAGCCGTTAAGTGGTGGTCAAATGATAGCTGTGAATCCAGGAGGACTCCCAAGTTGCGAACCCTCTCTGAGGGGTATAAAATTTGACCCCCCAGCCTGAGTGATGGAATATCGATCGAATCTTTGGGAGGGAAGCACAACAGCCACTCGGTCTTTTCTGGGTTGAGCACAAGCTTGTTAACCCTCATCCAGTCCATAACGGCTTCAAGGCCCCGGCTCATCACGTCTGCCGCTTCATTGAGTTGGCACGGGGCGGACAGATACAGTTGAGTATCGTCCGCATATTGATGGTATCTGATCCCGTGCCTGCGGATGATCTCTCCCAGCGGTTTCATGTAGATGTTGAATAGCAGGGGGGATAAGACCGAGCCCTGAGGCACCCCATAAGTTAGGGGCCTAGAGGACGATCTCTGCCCCCCCACTAACACCGACTGCGACCCGTCCGAGAGGTAGGAGGAGAACCACCGCAACACGGTGCCTCCCACCCCCACCTCCCGCAGTTGTCGCAGAAGGATACCATGGTCGATGGTATCGAAAGCCGCTGAGAGGTCAAGGAGGACCAGGATGGAGGAATGTCCTCCATCTCTGGCTCTCCAGAGATCATCGGTCAATGCGACCAAAGCGGTTTCTGTGCTGTAACCGGGTCTGAAGCCTGACTGGAAGGGGTCGAGATAGTTTGCTTCCTCCAAGGACCGTTGGAGCTGGAAGGCCACCACCTTCTCAACAACCTTCCCAAGAAAGGGAAGGTTGGAGACTGGACGATAGTTATTAAGAACAGCTGGATCCAAAGATGGCTTTTTTAGGAGGGGTCTCACCACCGCCGCTTTCAGTGCGGCGGGGAAGTTCCCCTCCCGAAGAGAGGCGGTAACAACCGCCTGGATCTAGCCTCGTGTCACCTCACTGCTGTTTGTGACCAGCCATGAGGGACACGGGTCCAGTACACAGGTGGAGGCACTTACAGCCCTCATGGCCTTGTCCACATCCCCGGGGGTAACATCCTGAAACTCAACCCAGAGATGTTCAACTTGATCCTCCTGTGCCTCGGCTGGAACTGCGGGGATGGAGTCCAAGTCCAACCGAAACCGAGCAATTTTGTCCGCTAAGAATTGGGCATAGTCCTCAGCTCTGCCCTGCAAGGGTTCCCCCGCTTCCCTTTTATTCAATAGGGAGCGGGTTATCCTAAACAGGGCGGCTGGACGGGACTCAGCGGACGCAACCAAGGTGGCTATGTAAGATCTTTTGGCTGCCCTAAGTGCCCTGGTGTATTCCTTGGTGCAGGTGGTTACCATTGTTCGGTTCGATTCGGACTTATCGGACCTCCATCGGTGCTCTAGGCATCTCCTCCGGCGCTTCATCTCCCGGAGTTCCTCGGTGAACCAAGGAGGTCTCCGGGATCCGCTACCTCGGAGGGGCCGTAGTGGCGCAATCCGGTCGAGGGCCTCCGATGCTGCCGAGTGCCAAGCAGCAACCAGAGTCTCTACCGGACTGTGGGCGAAAGTATCAGGAATAACCCCAAGCTCCGTCTGGAACCCTAACGGTTCCATAAGTCGCCTGGGGCGGAACCACCTGGTCGGTTCCTCCTCCCTACAGTGGGGGTTTGGCCTCCGGAAGTCGAGCCTCAGTAGGCAGTGGTCTGACCACGACAGGGGTATGATGTCGTTACCCCTCAGACCAAGATCACAAATCCACTGCTCCGAGAGGAATACGAGGTCGAGCATGTGCCCCGCCGAATGGGTTGGGCCCCGAATTACTTGGGTCAAGCCCATGGCTGTCATGGAAGCCATGAACTCCTGCGCCCCGTCAGAGTTTTCACTGAGCGACGGCAAATTAAAGTCCCCCAGGACCATCAACCTAGGGAACTCAATTGCCAGCTCGGCTACCGACTCGAGGAGCGAGGGGAGGGCTGCTGCAATGCTGTTGGGAGGCAGGTACGTTAACAGCAGACCCACTTGACCCTTGAGGTCCAACTTTATCAGCAGAGACTCACACCCGACAAGCTCCGGAGCAGGGACCCTACGAGGAACTAATGACTCCCGGATAACAATGGCCACACCCCCACCCCTTCTCTGGGCTCTCGGCTGGTGTAGCACCTGAAAACCTTCTGGGCACAGCTCTACAAGGGGGACTCCTCCCTCTGGGCCCAGCCAGGTTTCAGTAATACATGCCAGGTCTGCCCTCTCGTCTAAAATTAAGTCCCGGACGAGAGGAGCTTTGTGTACTACAGACCTGGCATTTAGCGACAGCAGCCTGAGTCCAGGGTCCTGATCACTTGCGCCATCTGGTCTCGGAGTGGGACTCATAGGGCCGGAAGGAAGGAGGGATCTCTGTAATGTAGCGAACCCTCCTTCCCCGGTAATGGCCTGCCCTAAAGTCCCCGCCGTATCTGCCCCTCCCTGTTACGACCGTAATACCCCGACCCTCTCCCATGTCTCTGGTCCCCTCAACCACCCCCATGGCCCCCGCATCTCCCGGCATGTCCTCCGAATCACACATACTCATGCACTCCCCGAAACAGTCCCCACGTAAGAGTTAAAAACACAAAAATTTACAACAATATGATAATAAAAAAAAGTGGGACATTCATTCATCTCATACGTATCTCATGCATATCCCATACAAAGAGAGAAGAGAAAGATGAAAGAAAAGAAAGAAACTAAAATAGTTGCGCAGCTGATTAAAATTTCAGGTGCGAGTTCCGATGGCAAAATTGGCTGTTAAAGTTCAAAGTTAAAATAGCTAGGGACCAGTTATAGTTCAGATAGGGTATACGGGGGAGTGTCTTGTTGCCCCTCTCTTCTTTTGTAAATTTGCTGGTCAAAAGGTCCTGCGGGGGTTCAGTGTGAGCACACAATACTGCCGTCGTCTGTCCACCCGCAGCCCAGGTCCAAAATTTCTTTCTGGGGGTAAAACCAATATAATAATGATGGTAACAGTCAGGGCTAAGAAAGACAGGATCACAGGCCCTAAATATATGAGTGAGGGAAGTCAAACAGTCAAAGTCCAGAGTGGCAGGAAACCAATGTTGGTTAAAGAGGTAGCATTGAAACCAATATTGATAAAAAAGGCAGCGTTGGAAAGGGGGGCAGCGTCGGTAAGAGAAACAGTGCTGGTGGGGGGGGCTATGTTGCTGACAAAAAGCAGCGATGATAACAAAGGCAGCATTGGTAAAGAAGACAGCGTTGGTGAAAGAAACAGCTCTGTTGAGGAAAATAGCATCGATGGAGGAGCTGAGCCAAATATAGGGGGGGGGGGGCATCCGGAAAAGGCTCCGACCACGGCGCACACAGCCAGCCACCCGATTCGCCTAATCCGAGAAGGAGCCCTGTTTGAATTCCCCAGTTCTAAAGGATGGCAATCGCTAGTCAATACAGTCGCTGTAAGCTCACCACGTTGTAAAGATTGTAAGAACAGGGTTGAAAAACCCCACAGCTGCTGGAGCCGCCGTAAAGCGCTTTCAATCGCCTCCGCCACCACCATAAAGCCGCCACTCCCGCCGCCGAGAACGCCAAGCCACGCCGGAGAATCCGAGGCCCCAGACCGACGAAAGGCATCGGCTCCCCTCAGCTTTTGGTTCGCACACGTCCCCCGAATCTCCATCATCCTGGGGGACCTTCTCAAAAGCGGTAAAAAGCCGGTCCCTTATTTTGATTATAAGTCTGTTGATTTCAGATTGAACCTGACCACAAAACTCATCAACTATTTCTCTGTGTCAATGGTTGGAGCATAAATTCAAATAATCGACATATTAAATGCTTATTTGCAAAAAATCATTGATATTATTTTGTCATTGTTTTGTCATTGAACCAAACTGACTCAGAAAGAAATGCCACTCCCTCTTTGTTTTACATATTCTGGATATTAAAGAGTTTGAAATTCTATTTTGTTTGTTTTATTGTTGCTGCAAGGGAGATGAAGATTTGTTAGGTTTTGTATTTGGGATTTTACTTCTGTAAGCTGTTCGGCATCATCTTGAGTTGTTATTAACAGTTTCTTAATAAATATTTTTTTAAAAAATGCTGATACCTAAGATGTCTATGTGTGATCAGTTCATTTTATTCTTTGCTTTATTGAGCTTTCTGTGTTTATGCTTAAGTTCCATGTTCCCACTGTAATTCTGTCTTTATAATTTCATTTTTTCCCCTGAATAGTAGTTAGACATCCCAAAGGCTTTGATCTAGCCAAGTTATAAACACCATTAATGCTCTCAAAAAATCCTCATCTCTTCATCAGTAATGTGTTGAGTGCTATCTGACCTGAGGGGATCATCATCCAGCTCTATATTGTCAATTATTTTCTATCTTCTATATATGTTTGTTTGCTGTGGTAAAAATTACTATTGCCTTCTCCCACATGGTGATCATACACATGCAGAATTTTCTAATATTCACCCTGTGAGGGAGATAGGCGGCATTTAAATTTGACAAATAAATACTGCTGTTGTCAAATATAGGTGCCTGCTTCTGTTAGGGAGGCAGCTGGGATGACATACGTATCTTCTTGGCATATATTCCTCGTGTTCTTTATTCATCCTTTTAGCATTGTGAGGTACTTCAACAGTAGTTCAACACTCCCAGATGAACTAATTCTACTTGAATCTAAAGTAACAGAGTCTTCCATGTATGAAAGTACATTTCTTGCTTATTGCCTTTACTGACCAAAGAATCAGGGAGGGTCCCTTCTAAGACATTTGCCATCTTCACATTCCTTCTGAGGACTAAGCTGCTTCTTATCTCAACATTCCCTGGGCTGTGGCTCTTCTTCCATTTCTCAAGATCATTCACACAATAACATAACATCTCTCTCAGAAACACCATCCCCTTCCACCAAAATGAGGCAGCTCAGAAGTACTTGATGGAGAGGGGAATCAATTGTTTTTATTTAATAGAAATTTTGCTTCCATATATATATATATATATATATATATATATATATATATATATATATATATATATATATATATATATATATATATATATATATATATATATATATATATATATATATATATATATATATATATATATATATATATATATATATATATAATTTGCAAAGTGAGCTGAATGTTAAAAGGTCCTAATTGCTATATTTCCCGGCAACAAAATAAATATAATACACCGATACTTAGATGTAATTTGTGATTTCATAGACTATTATATGTTTAGCTGTTATTTTAGACATAGGATATTCTAGAAATTAATGAAGCGGTCCACAAGCCTTTTTATAGTGTTGAGCTTATTTTAAGCAAGTTCTCATGCCAGTCTTGCATTCAGTAATTCTTGACTAATGGTGTGGAAATGCTTTCTTTAAATCAAGCATTAGGAATTCTTAAGGTTCATATTTCCAAGGCAGGAAATATAAGCGTCAGTCTATTTTCTTCCCTTTGGTGATTTGCCAGAGCCTAATAAAATTGAGATGTGCTGCAAGTTGGTAGCATGAAGACAAAGTTTTTTTCAATTGGGTAAAGTAATCACTTCTGTTCAATATATTTAATATATTTTAATTACATTTCTACTGTGCATTTCATATATATTGTTCTATAACACTTTACGTAAAAGTTTCAACCCTAAGAACATTTGCCAAAGAGTAAATTCCATTGGACACAATGGAACTGGCTCTCAGGCTATACATCTTGAACTATGAGTATTAGGCTTAGAGGGGGAAAAAGGATTAAGATTCAGAGATGAAGAATAACAAAAGAACAATGGAGATTTTTCCTCAAAAATGGAGATTAAACTTCAAAGAAAGGAAGCAGACAATTGCTGTGTACATAAACAGAATAAAATAAAATAATTTAAGATCATTCTATCTAAATCTCTACTGCTCCACAAGTCTAGATTACATTGTGTTTCCTTCTGGGTTCTAAAAAATGTCA
Organism: Thamnophis sirtalis; assembly: GCF_051295495.1. Taxonomy (NCBI): domain Eukaryota; kingdom Metazoa; phylum Chordata; class Lepidosauria; order Squamata; family Natricidae; genus Thamnophis; species Thamnophis sirtalis. The sequence goes on along the minus strand of NW_028261381.1, from coordinate 132,169,930 downwards.
TCCCATAAACTGGGGTGAAATTTCTTTTCCTTTGCCATGTCCAGCTATTGCTCCTGAGGAGATTCAAAGAAAAAAAAAGTTCTGACAAACTTCCCCCTTACTGTTTAAATTTGGTAGAAACAAGTTATGGTTTCTTAGGAGGGTAGTCAACTGATCTTAATTGCTAGATAGGCCTAAATGCATCTTCACAAGTTACAATTTTTTAAAAAGTTATATTCCTGCCTTAGACACAAAGCCATCTGGGTGACTTTAAGAAGCTATTCCCTCGGTTCTAGGGGAAAAAATTAAAGGTGAACCATTTTGGAAATGTTGCCAAGAAAATTGCAGATACCTGTGTATGTGATTGTAAGGAATCAAGATTGAATTGGAATAAATAAATAAATAAATAATAAATAAATAAATAAATAAATAAATATTCACTAATGGAATGGAACATCAGTTTCTTTAGGTATGGGAAACATAATATTAAAGATGCAGTCCAGTGCAAACTTACCTGGGAGACATTCCTATTAAAAATAGTGAGCGTAGATTACAGCCTAAATCAATCTGAAAACAGTAATAAAATTTCCTGTAAAATATAGTACTCTGTTTGCATTGATCAATATGTTTCTTCAAGAAATGCTAATAAGCCCAGATCTATCAGAAATGCAGAAAAGTCAATATAATTTCAAGTCCCAAATACTGAAAGTTTATATTAGAGAGAGACTGAAATTTGGGGAAATATCTTCTGTCTTCTTAGCAAATAAAAAAAAATTAACTGAAGTCCTGTTCAATTGATTGGATATTGGCATTATGACACAGAGATAACATATATTTGAGGGTTGCATGAACCATAATATTCTGTGTCCACTGCTTAATATTGTTATTTTTATGCATTTACCATACCATACAATATGTTCCAGCTACAGTAGCAGACAATTCCTGGGATTTAACTACAGAATGTGCATCACATTCAAAGACTGATACATATCACTCAGCTTCCATGTGAATATTTGCAAAACAAAAATATTATATCCTATGGCAAAAGATCTTCTTTTTAAAGGCATGTATTAGAACTCAAATATTCCAAGCTCTTAATGTCGTTCATTCTTGTCATGAAACTATTGTTAAACAGTTTTATTGGAAAATTCTGAATTTAGCATTATGAGGAAAGGAAAGAAGCATTTATGCATTTATGTATTCATTTTTTCAACAACTTCATCTTTGGGAGCTATTGCTATTAGTGTAGCTATATGAACTATGTGAACAATTGGTTGAAAGTAGCAGGAGACTGGAAAAAAAATTCCATAGATGACTTGTTCTTGTATCAGTATGCAGAAATACTTTTTGATGAAAAAGATATATGAAGAGATGATGACAATGACAATGATGATGATAATTGATGATGACAAGAAGCTCAAAAAATGTCTTGCCTAGAATATGGGAGAGACAATGGTTGACTAAATAATAGGTCTCAACACCATCTTGAAATTCTTCTCCCAAAGTTGAGGACAAATTGGTAGCCTTTTTTGAGGAGAAGGTAAAATTCTTGTTTCTAAAAGGGCTCACCCTGAGGAAACAATTACTGAAAAAGAGAGGGGAGAGGGGAGAGAGGAGGAGTTTCCTTCTCATGTTTCCATTAGAATGTAGTGGAAGTCACACAACCAGGGGACTGTGACCCATTAGAGAGATCATTCTAGAACACAGAGTTAAAAATCGTGGCGTCACTTTGCTGTTACATGACATATTGTGACATTTTTCCCCTTCACAGAGCTGGAGTGGGTGTGGCCTGCACATGATGCATCTGACTCGCAGGCCACCAGTTTGACACCTCTGTTGCAGAATGAAAGGGTAGATAATTAATAGATACCCTAAGTCCACTGCATAAATAAATAACTTCAAAAGAACCACTCTTCAGCCATGAACATTTCTCCAAAGTTCTCTTCTCTTTTGAAAGAATTTCTGAAGTGAAGTCCTTTTCATCAAATTGGATTAAAACTGGGAAAATGGGCAGAAGGAGGAGAGTTTGACTTCTAAATATCAAGGCTAGTCAAAGGTGTGATTTGATTGAATGGTGACTAGATCTAAGCTCATCGCTGAAGTAGTCTTCTTTGAGCACAAAGCACATGAATAACAGTGGTCAGGATTGGTCCCGCTTTAATGCTTTGTAGGGTAGAACACACACAGTTTCTATCATATAAAGCATCAAAGCAGGAATGCCAAGGAAAATACACCATGCTTCTGTTGGAAGAAATATCACTCTAGTTCAATTCCAAGTAGGGAGAAAGACACTAGAAATATGCAAGCTGATTGGAAAGATGGTTTATTGATAAACAGGACCACATGGGTTTGAGGTCCTGGACAGCTGACCATATGGAGTTGAGAATGAGGGTTATTTATACCTTATCTTGGGCCTTGCCCTTGAACTTCCTGTTGCTGTGCAAGAAAGGTATTCTATTGGTTGTTCTCAGACTTCCATAGGGCCATGTGTGGTCATGTTTGTCTGAAAAAAAGTTTGGTTGAAGCCTGGAAGGTGATGCAATGTCCCCAAGTGATTGTGCCATGTGGTGAGCTCTGCTGATAGATAATCCTATTATGTCCTGGAGGGTAATGTCTTAATCCCATTACCCTGGAGCTGAAGGTCTTTCGTTTTGTAGATAGGCTGCTTGGGCTATTAAGAAAGGTTGGCCCTGCTTTCCAAAAGCATGTTTCTCCTTTAGGGAAATATAATATTCTGCCTTTTTAATATTTCTCAAAACATTTCATTCTTCTAGGAGAAGGGTGGGTGCTTTCTATACTTCTAATGCTTGAAGCAAAGTTCCAGGACAGCTAGTTTACAGAGGTCTACTTAATGTTTACTCTTCATTTTTCAGGCACTTAGCTGCTGGTCATCCCAAAGGGCCCTATTCAGACTCATTCTGATGCAATCAGCTGCATTCACAAGTTGTTCCTATCCTTGACGCTCCCTTATGAGACTGTCATCCTCTTGACACCCGGCAAAGCAATAAAATAGAGAGTTTCGACTCAAAAAAAGAGTCTGGTAAGAATCAAATTTATGCAAGAATTGTTCTGCTCATATGAGTCACACTGATAACTGATGTTATGCTGCAGCACTGAGCACAAAGCAAGGTGAAAGAAAACTAAATGATGGGAAAATGGCAGTGAATGGTTTGTGTTATTCAGACTGCTTTATGCCCCTTATGCCAGCCTGGTTTTATTAGTTGAAGTGAAGGACAGTGTGTTCCCTTCACAATGCAGGAATGCTTCTAAGCAAATGAGTCTCATTTCCTGTTAAAAAAGGAATGATTGTTTTCCTCTCCCACTCAGGAATGTGTGTACTTGTTAGTCCAATAGGCAATTTAAAGTAGAGTGCAGTGTTATACTAAGAAGTAGCTGTCCAAAGAAAGTGAATGCATCAGTATACACAAAATCTGTCTCTGTGGAGGAGGAAAGGAGCAAAGGGCTTTTATGTCTTGACCCTTTCTCTTCCCTAGACGGCATCTGATCCAGTTAATTCAGTGTAGGGGCATGCTGGTCATGTTGAAGGTTTTGTCTAATGGATTGGCTTTTTGCTGGAGGTGGTTTTTCACTCAGTATTCATCTTTTCAGGTCTGCTTTTGGGCACAAGGTTAAGTGGGAGGAAATATTTCTACATCAATTTGCTTTAATTAGATCATGGACAGGCAAGGAAGGCTTGCAAGGATAGAAAAGTATGGAGAGGAGAGGGTAGTACTTAGGTGTATTTTCATTTCCTTTTCTTTCCTTACTTCATGCCTTATTTCTTTGGCTAACTATTTCTTACCCTGTTTCTGAACTTTGTTTATTTTGCAAACAAATAATAGAACCAATATTATGTATGCATGTCATGGATAAAAGAAGAGACCCAGGAGTTAACTTTAGCTCATCTTGGTTTCCATGCAAAGCTAGTTGTCTGAGTGCAAAATGATTTAACAGTGATATCTGAAAATCTTCAGTTTGAAATATCCTGATCTAAAATCTGAATTAGGCCCAAAGGTCTTCGGAACCTTCCTAATGTTAGGGCAGGGGTGGAGTGCAATGAATGAAGAGGGCCTAAGGTAATCTCATTACAAATATCACTATCTTTAAAAAGGATTATTAGTATTACTTGTCAGGTTAGCCCTTACTATCAGAATCATTCGTAAAAATTCATAGACCTGGCTATACAAATGCTCCATATATGGTATCCTAGATCGTATTAGTAAATATGTCATTTATACACATGAATGATAGAATATTAACCAAAACTAATTTATTACTATAGTAACATTCTAAAAAATGCATACAGAGAAAAAATGTTTAGATTGGGCTTTGGTTCACACATAATAGATTTTCTACACTTTAAACTGATAGGCCTACTTATACTACAGGAATAAACTTTGAATACTATCTAAAATTGACTTTGAAATCACTGAAATTATCTCATGAAGCAGGCTTAGAATATTTGCATTTGTGAATTGATTCATAGCCTGAATTAATAGCAAGTGATAAATTTGTCAATGTCAAGTTTAGATCACTAAAGTTTTCTGCATATTTTAAGACAACATTGGACAGTTTTCAAAAGTGTATCAAGAATTTTCTTGAACACCAGGCTGCTTTGGTCCATGTTTATGTTTTATAGCATTGCATCTTGATTACTAGAAACACTCCATCATAATCTGTGAATATGGAGAATGTCCCAAGATTTTCATGGAACAGATATAGTGGAATGCATCAAAGCTAAAGAATAGAAAATAGATGAGAAAGAAAAATGTTTGCTTTGAAAAGCAGTTTGCTTAGAAATCAATGTGATGTTAGCAACTACTAATTTGTTTGCTAAACTACGGTACTAAATTCTGAGCATTTAAATCAAATGCTTATTGACAATTTTTAATCCTGAAACCCAGCAATATTCTCAGATAGAGTCAAATATTTTCCATGATAAAGTGATACTAATGGTAAGTGGCAACATAAATAATCAAATGTATGATAATTTTGCACAGCTTAGCCATAAAATCAATCTATTTTATGCTTCCATCCATCACCTCTGCACTTTACAGTCCTTGTTCTAATTCCTCAAATGGAAATGAGGAATTAATGATTAACTGAAATGTTTCTATATGAAAAATGCTGAGCTGTAGCATAAAACCATACATAGAGAAATCATAAAGGCTAGGGGGAAAAGGAACAGGTCTACCTGCACTAATGACTTGTTAAAGTCTCAACCTGCAAGGTCCATTTCAGCATACATGACATATAGGAGAGGATATTTATGTGACTTACTGTTTCCATTGCGAATTGCTTGTTGGACAAGACAAACTGGCTTGGTATGCTTCAAGTCCATCAGCTAAACAGTGTGTCTTCGCTATTGCTCTGTGTGGGTGTGGGTGGGTGTCACATGTTCACTTAGCAATCATTTTGCTTAACAACCTGCTTGTTGAAGCAGATCAAAGTCAGTAAATGAGGAAAAAGTGTATATTTAAATAAAGGATGCCATCATGTATTGTTTTACATCCAGAGTGTAGACCAGGAACAATGCATTCCTGGCATTCTACATCTTTATGGAAAGCTTCCATATAGAGAACTTCCAGAAGTAGCTTTGGAAGTTGGCTACTGAATAATAATTATTATAGGGAAGGGAAAAGGAAACCTGTTACATAGGTGGCAATGTAAACAATTCTACTATATTTAATGATATCCAAACTTTGCAGTAAGTAGAATTAGGAACTATTGTCCCACAGTTCATAAAGTGTTGGTTAGGAATAGGGCTGTTTCAGAGAGAGCACCGCAATAAATGTACTGTATCTTGGATTATATGGTGATAAATTTTGATTGACAAATAAAAAAAATTGCTTGTTCATCTAAGCATATGTAGAATTACACTACTTCCGGGATTTAAACTTCTGCTTAAGAACAACATTTTCTTTTAATTCTTCAAATCATCTTTAGGCTCCTTTGTTGCTGCCTTTGGACTCAGAAACATTTTTATTCCAGTATTCATTATATTATTATTTTTAAAGGCCCTATCTTTTGAAATGTTTATTTCTGTTGCTTTCTATAGCTCCTAAACTAGCACATAGAGAATTTTATGTTTAATATTCTACAACAACAGGTCTATCCATTTTTCCTTCCATAGTTGTTGTCTGGTACTTCACTATTGTCTATTTTATTAGACAATAATAACAACTGAAGTTCTTTCCTTTAGGAAGTGTCAGTAATTTGGTTCTTTATAGTTCAAGCAAAGATTGCCCTTTGAAGTTCAAACCCTTCCTCTTGACATGCAATCCTAAGTGAGATTCAGTTCCTCAGATCACCTACTCTTGTTAACCCTGTTGAAAAACTTACATTTGTGAGATTAAGGTAAAGGTAAAGGTTCCTCTTGCACATATGTGCTAGTTGTTTCTGACTCTAGGGGTGGGGCTCACCTTTGTTTCCAAGCCAAAGAGCCAGCGCTGTCCAAATACGTCTCCTTGGTCATGTAGTTGGCATGATTAAACCCCAAACGTGCACCGAACAGTTACCTCCCCACCAAAGGTGGTCCCTATTTTTCTATTTGCATTTTTACATGCTTTTGAACCGCTAGATTGGCAGAAGCTGGGACAAGTACGCGGCACTAGGAATTTGAACCACTGAACTGCTGACCTTTCTGATCGACAAGCTCAGCATCTTAGCCACTGAGCCACTGCGTCCGCTCATTTATGAGACTGCCTACATATAAAATATTGGATTTCAACTTGCAGAATATATAATTTCAGCAACAGAATGGTCAATGCCTAGAATGCACTACCTGACTCTATTGTTACATCCTCAAACCCCAAAACTTTAACCTTAAACTGTCTACCGTGGACCTCACTCCATTCCTAAAATGTCTGTAAGGGGGCGTGCATAAGTGCACCAGAATGCCTACCGTCTCTGTCCTACTGTTCCCATTTATTTGTACTCATTTCTTATGTATATCTTCTTATACTTATATGTTTATATGTTATATTCATACTTATACTTGTTTGTTCATACATGCTTGGCAAACCAAAATAAATAAAATAAATCAATAAAATAAATCAATAATATAAACTCCCTGCTCCCTCCTTCAGTAAGAACATGACTATTTGAACTATGTGATATTATCTTCCAGCCTATCTAAAGTTTGTACTATTCTAAATGTGATTTGTTCAAGTGTACTTTATTGAGTAAACAACAAATTAATAAGTTCATACATCCTGGTAAACTTTAAATTATGGATCAGAAACCATAAAGGCCAAGTTACACGGTCTGCAACTTATATATGTCAGTATTGGGAAAGGGGATGGGAGTTTGTAGATAAATCAAGACGAGTGAAATGCTTTACTATGAAATGCCATGTAGTAGCACAGAAATTGGGACACAAGAAACTTTAGCATTACATGAAGATATCATAGTGTGTCTATAATTATTTTTGTATTATCATTATATGTTATGGACATCATTGCTCACAAAGCAAGCAAGTAATTGCCACTTTATACTGGGATACATAGCTGAGTTTTCATGTCATACTAAAATGCTGCTATGTTATCCCCCAATACCACACAGTTCTGTAAATGTCATTTTTACTGTGCTGTATTGAAACCAAATTTAGTAATTTACGTTGGTTAAATTAGAAAGTCTAATTTCTCAATCTCTATGAAGGAATCTGTTTCAATCCAGATGACAGTGAAAACTGGGAGTGCATGGCCATTTTTGTCAATTGTATAGCTTAACACACACAATCATTTTCATGGGGATAAATTGAATTCAGTTGATTCTGAGTTCTTGATAACAAGGGTTATTGAACTTTGTGTTGGCTTGCCTTTATTCCTACAGATTTATGTTACAGATCAAATGTTTTTTTTAAGCTGTTTTTTTTTAAAAAAAATATCTGAGGTAAATTGTGTCAAGGCATGTATCCCTTCCTATGAACTTAAAAATGATCACCTAATATGATTAGACACTGCACATTATTATGGGCATTTAATGGGATTTTATGATTTATTGCAGACTGATTCTGCCAGGTCCTTCCCCTGAGCAAAGTCAGAACAACATCTTGAATCAAGGACAAGTGAAGAATTCAGTTTGCAGATGCCACATAGAACTTTAAAAGTGGCTGATAGATCAAACAATGTCTCTGCCAACAAGTGCTTATAGCCTGAAACACTGCTCCTTTTCTTCAGCATCATTTCTCTTATATAACATGCTTAATAGAAGGGAAAAAATTGTGGTAATAGCATGGCATCAACAGTAGTGAGAACAAGTAATATTAGTAAGAATATTCGTGTGCTTTGGAACACAAACAAATCAGGTTATTATTTTCTTCAAGGAAATGTATATTATAGATTGTGCAAACAGACTGTTCCCAAAAAGGATGCAGTACCTCTTTAGTTGTGACTGCGACACAGGGGTAAAATGCTACTGGTTTGGGCTGATTCACCTGAACTGGTAGTAAAAAAAATGCTAAAAAAAGTTTTTTAAAAAAGTTCTGACAATCAGTTATGTGACAATAAGCTGTGCCAAGCAATTGCCTTATTTTTTTTTTTACTTTTTAAATTATTTTTTACTATTGATCTGTTGTGCGACAATCATCTGTGCCTGAGGTTCCTGCTTGTTGCAGGGGCCATTTTGTGTGAAGTCCAGCTGCTTTCACACTGTGTGTCAGTCAGTTGTGCAGTCACACCCATTCAGTCACATGACCATCAAGCCATGCCCACTAAGATGCATCCACCAAGCCATGCCCACCAAGCCATGCCCACAGAACCAGTGGGGAAAAATTTTAAATTTCACCACTGCCGCGACTTGATGATAAAGGCCTGCGTTTTGTAACTTTACTTTATTACAAATCCTGCTTTGCTCATAATATTTCCCTGTGTTTTCTTTCCCATGGGGACATGATGATAATGTTTTCATATTTAATATCTTCACTAATGAAAAAAGGACTACATTTGTTCATTTTCAACAGCAAGAGAAGAAGAAAAAAAGCATGGCAACTTAATTTTCAAATCCACCTCAGTATCTATGCTATATTTGATTACTGAGATCTATTCAGTGACATAATCAGCTTATTAGTCAGATGGCTGAGATATTCTCAGCAGTTTTCAGATGCTTGTCAGAGATTCCTGTGAAGACTACAAGCATTACATCCAGGGCCGGATTTAGATGAAAAGAGGCCCTAGGCTATTCCACTTATGAGGCCCTTTCACTTCCCATTTTTAAGTTTGTAAATTACATGAGAGACAATAAAATACATCATTACTGTGATATATATCAATATATATCAATATATATAGCTGGCCTCCCGACGGAGGGCAGCTCTGCTCTGCGGCAAAGGCAGCGAGGCCAGCCGCCTCCCCTGCTGCACTCAGCTGCCCGGCTCGGCCCCTTCGCCCTCACCTGCCTGGCCGCTGGTGGGCTCCGCGTCGACAGGGCGGCTACTGGGAGCGGCCGCGCCTCTCGCCCGACTGCCGGTACCGGGAACGTGGGCGGGCTCCCCAACTGCCATGGAGCTGGAACGATCTTAACCAATACATTTTTATGTTTGTTTATTAGTCATATGTGTAGAATTTCTCCTTATTTTCGGTTCAGTGTTTTAGTGTTCACTGTTTTTAGAATAGTGTAATTTTAATTTTGCTAACAATTTGAATGTAGGCCCCTCTTGATCTTGAGGCCCTAGGCTGAAGCCTAGTTAGCCTATAGGAAAATCCAGCCCTGATTACATCAGTGATCTGTAGTTATAAAACTGAGGAAACCCATCTCATCAATTGGTCCTAAAGTATCTAATTCCATTTCTAGTGCCTGTTATAATACATTTCTTTTTTTCTCGCTTTCATGCTTCTCTCTAATCTAGAAAGTTTCCAGTTTCTTTTCCCACCCTACAATTCTATGACAATTCTGTCCCATTTTTGTTTGATTTAATGTAGAACCATGTAGGGTTAGAGAAGAATTCTTTGCATTTTGTAGTTAGAGAACAGCAATGAAGGAAATCCTGCAGTCTAGAAGAAAGTGGAACAGACAATAAGGAAACAGTACATGTGGATGGACACTACATTTCACACAGTCCCTGGAAATAGTTTAATCTCTAGTTATAGATCTCCCTGTGACTATGTTTATCAAAATATGTATTCTAAGTGTTTTCAGATTTCTAAGTTTCTTCTTAATTCTTCAATCAATACCATCCTAACACTGCACATGAAGTGCTAAATTTCTTCATCAACCATTAACAAAGCTCATTATTTCACTCAACTCTCAAATTTCTTTTAATAAAGATTAAATCTATGCCTCTGACTGTCAGCAGGGGGCCCCATTCATTATTCTTTTCTTACTTTCTGGAAGAGTTGTGCTTCATGCTTTGCATATAAACTGAGCAAGTGAGAGTATGAAAAAAAATGGAATACAGCTAATATTACTGATTAGGAAGATCTAATCAGTCTATCTGACTTTCATTAATTATCTCTTTCTTTCTTAACCACAATATGAAAATGGTTTTCAATTTTCTTCAAGGATGGTAGCTTTTGTAGCTAACCGGTTCTAATCCAGATTATGTTTTTTTTTTACAGAATCAACCTACAATACATTGATTAAATATTGCTGCCTAAGAATTTGTTGTCGCAAATAGGCTTTCAAAAAATTAAAACAAGATTAACTTCTGCTTTGAACTGAATGAATTCTAAAAACTCAAAAAAGCCAAGGCAGTCTTGATGGCACTCCCATAATGAAATTAGAAACATGACTATTTAGAGAATTTGTTAGTTTCTGGGGTGAATGGAGTCCTTATTCTCTTAATTTACCATATGTGTTTGTCTTTTATGTGGACTTAGGTTCAGTAGTCTATTTGGGACTATGGTACCTTGTATATTAAGTTTCTCATATATTAGAATAAATTTGGGCATCTCTATTGTCATGATTGTGTAACATTCCATTCAGATAAATCTGCTCAGAATCTACTTTGCATTATTTTTATAGCAAATGAAATAGTCTACCCTTCTGATAAAATTATTATTTTCCATATACAGTACAAATTAATATAGTTAATGATGTGATACACTGTTTTAATTATTTGTATTTCTATAATATTGATAAGCAACCTGAGAATTGGTAAGCCTTTTCAAAGAGCTGAAATCACCTTTGAACCCCAACAATTAAATGAAATAACACAAGGAGGAATCTGAATATTTGCTTGAGAGGTAATGTGAAAGCGAAGCAATTGCTTTAACTTTGGCTTCAACTTTACAAGGGATTAAATATTGAGTTAAGGATGGGAACATGAGATGTAATCAATTCTCCTAAACTTCTACTTGTCATGAAATCCTTCTGGATGAGCCAGAAAGAAACATAATAAAAGAAAGAAGGAGTGTGAAAATCCATGACTGCAGGATTTATTATTGCTTCTGACAACTATAGCTCTACTGTTTGAGTTAGTAAGACCACACCTGGAATACAGCATCCAGTTTTGGTCACCACATTATAAAACAGATGTTGAGACTTTTGGAACAAGTGCAAAGAAGAGGAACCAAGATGAAAAAGAGTCTGAGACTAAAACACACGAAGAACAGTTGCAGGAATTAAGTATGGCTAGTCTGGAGAAAAGAAGGACTATAGGTAACATAACAGCAGTATTCCAGTATTTGAGGGGCTACCACAAAGATGAGGAGTTCAGCATATCTTCTAAAGCATCAGAAGACAACACAAGAAACAATGAATGGAAACTATTCAAGGAGAAGCAACCTGGAAGGAGAAATGTCCTAACAGTGAAAACAATTAACCAGTGAAACAGTTTGCCTTCAAAAGTTGTGTGTGTGTTTCATCACTAGAGGTCTTTAAGAAGATACTGGACAGCCACTTGTCTGAAATGGCATAGGGGTTTCTGTTTGACCAGGGAGTTGGACTAAAAGACCTCCAAGGTCACTTCTTGCTCTATTCTGATTCATTGAGTTAGCAATAGCAATAGCAGTTAGACTTATATACCGCTTCATAGGGCTTTCAGCCCTCTCTAAGCGGTTTACAGAGTCAGCATATTGCCCCCAACAACAATCCAGGTCCTCATTTTACCCACCTCGGAAGGATGGAAGGATGAGTCAACCCTGAGCTGGTGAGATTTGAACAGCCGAACTGCAGAATTGCAGTCAGCTGAAGTAGCCTGCAGTGCTGCATTTAACCACTGCACCACCTCTGCTCTCTACGAGTTAATTAATAAGTAGGGAACTACAGAAACTGCAGGGTGGTATTATGATTCTAGTGAATTTATGGGCTACTTCCTTTATACTTCATAGCATAGGAGAATTTAGTCTTTTAGGGACTGGTAGTATTTTGTCTTTTAGATGCCATAATAACTAGATCAATCAGCTTTGGATACTATGCAGCTTAACTGTTTGTGCTTTCACCTTAGGCAGCAAAATATCTTGGTTTAGTCCAAGTAAGATTATTCAGTTACATCTGCCTGCTAAATGGTGGACTCTTGCCAGCTCTGTTAATCATGTCAGCTGCAGTTCTAATCATAGAAGCCAGTTTTGCTTCTGAGTGAACATGTATGGGATTACATTGTTATTCTCTGAAATTCTAAATCATTCTAATGGTTTATGGGGTGAGAGAAAACATAGAAAAAAGCTGGAAGCCCACCTGTTGAGCATAGTATATATAAAGTTCATTAGGCTATAATGACTCAAAAGAAATCTCACTTTCATGAAAAGCCAAGAATGCATCTTAGTGTTTGTTTTGTTTTCCCTCTCCATGTCTTTCTTTGCCAAGAAATCAACAAAAGCTTAGTTCAAAAGACAGACAGAATGTCATTTTCCAGCATGACTCAGAGAGGAAGAAAGCTTTGCACTGTGAATAACAATAAGCTGTAGATGTCTCTCCTAATTGAGGACATCAGTTCCTTCAAATGTTGCTAGGTGCTGTTCATTAAACACTAGAGACCCTTACCCACCTTTGCTTTGGTGATTATGCATTTCAAAAGACCGAGAGATAGAAGACAAAACTGATGTGACCTCTCCCTTCAACCACACTGTCAGAGAGGTTGGACATCTGAATTCTATAGAAATGTTTCCTGTTTAGTCTGCCTCCTGGTGAGCCAAACATCATTTTAATCCCCATATATTGGCACTGATATTGATTAAAGCAACAGACATTAGTAACAACATCAAACATTATCTGCATGTAAAAAAAGCTTCCAGGGAGAGCAGTTTCTTTGATGTCAGAGTCACAGGATACAAGCATGGTCTTGAAAGCTTCAGAAAACTTGTCTTTAAGAGACAGTTGGCCAAGCCACTTGGAATGACTGTGTTGTAGGACACAGATATCACAGTGATGTTTGGATCTTGTTCTAGGGAAGTGTGCTTGAGGCCCTTCAGTTTTAGTGGACATGTACCCGGGAAGAATTTAATTCAATGAAAAATAAAATGCCTGTCCTGTTCTTGATTTACATGCAGATTTACATGCAAAAGAGCACATAAAGCTCTTTTTTAAAGCACCAGTTTCATTGGATTCCCAAAAACTGTATAACTAATTATTACACCTTGTATTGCTTTCTATATGGGCACCACTAGGAAAAACACTGGGATAGAAGGAATCTTATCCACCTGGAATCCACACCGTATATTGGACATTAACCAAATTGAGCAGGTCAAAAAGTATTTCACAGGGAATATTCCATTCCTCTGCTCACAATAGAATCCTTTATGCCACCAGGCTTGAAATTTTGGGCTTGGTCAACCTGGAACTGTGCCACCTGTGGTCCAAATTAAACATAGTATACAAAATTGTCAGCTACAACATCTAACTTGTCAACAACTTCTTCAGCTTCAACCACAATAATACATGGGCAAACAATCGATACAAACTCAAGGCAAACTGCTCCAAACTCAATTGCAGAAAATACAACTTCAGCAACAGAGTGGTCAATGCCTGGAATGTTCTACCTGACTCCATTGTTATAGCCTCAAACCCTCACAGCTTCAACCTCAAACTGTCTTTGTTCTTTTCATTATAGAATTTGATTCATAATTCTTTTGATCTCTCTCTATCAAAGAATCCTAAAATTGGAAATGCTTCAGAGGTGGGTTCCTATCGGTTCGCATTGGTTCGGGTGAACCAATAGTGGTAATTTGGCCTTGGTCACAGAACCAGCAGTGACCCCGGCTGGCCATGCCCCCAAACCAATTCAATTTACAGAACAATTTATAGTGAACTGTGCAAGCACACGCAAAGCATGGGCAAAGCGAACCAGTAGCAACGCCGGTAGGAACCCACCCCTGTAGCCCTGTACAATGGATTAGTAAACTTTTAATAGTATAAAAAAACCTCCATCTCCCCTGATTTATGTTTTCCTGGGTTCACACATGTGCATTCACAAATCCTAGTACCTACAAACACTACAAGGAAATGCCAATAGTGAGGAACATTCTTGAGGTTTCAGAATACAAAAAAGAAGGAGGAAAGAAATAGCCTGGATTATTACACTGCAAACAGACATTGAACTACTTAAAATGTTAGGGTGTTCTACAGAGCTTAATCCTAAATATTTTGCAAGGTTTCCAGGTTACACTAATATTTTGGCTGGTCTGTTAGATTAGGAGAAAATATGCAAAACAGTGTTGTCTTTTAGTTTTTTAAACCAAACAGAGAATTTGTTCAGCATTGTCACACTAAAACAGATATCACATACTGTCTTCTTGCCCTTTAAGTATTTGAAAATAATAGTTACAACAGTCTTAAAAATATATTACTTGGATGGAAATCCTACTAATTCAGCAGCAGTTGCAGGCATACTAGGTATCAATTTATTAAAAGTACAGTTACATTCTTTAAGGCAGAGGTAGGGAATCTCTGGGCTATAGACCTAATCCACTCCATCAAATCATGGATGCTTACTCTAAAGGTGACAACATTTGACACACATTCCAAAAGGATTGGTCTTGAAATATGACATGCTGCCTTGAGAACTCTTGTGGATGTTACTGCCTAAAGCAGTGATCAAACATGAACATTTTCAAGCTTCTAATCTCTATGAAGCAGTGAGCCAGACTGCTTCCAGATCAGCTTTCCTAGAGAGAGTGTTTGTGAGTGAGACAGAGACCTCTTGAAATTAAGTTTTTTTTCCAGTTATCACCCAGTCCACCTGGAGAAGTGAGAGGAAAGTGATGCCCACATTTTTAACAATAGTCTTTCTGTACAAGGTGAACATTAGCCATAGCAGGAAAAGTGTCATGCAATAATTTTGCTGTTGCTGCTCTTGTCCTGCCTTACCTTGGCCTGATGATTGATTTTATATAGCAACCCCCCCCCCCGAGTCACATGCAAGTGATGTGAGTGGCTACATACATTAAATAAATAAATACCGGTAGTCAAGATAAGGCAGGATAAAAGCAGTAATGGGGAAAACATATTTTATTATGTTAACTTACTTGTTACCCAGTGTTAACATTTGTTACCCAGTGTCAGGCAATATAAAGTAATATTGGGAAATTCACTTATTATGAGAAAAAAGGAGACAAAATTATAAAAGCAGTTATGAAACTGCAATGCAAGCTTCACCTCTTCTGCATATTCATGATGTCCCAGGCTTGTATTGAGAGGATACAACTTGCAACTTTACAATATAATGCGGCTTTCATCAGAAGCTTCTTTACAATACTTTAGGCCAACAAGAAGATCGCCAAATATACTCTGCATGTTGGATAGCATCATAGTCATAATATCATTGGTTGTTTTATGACTTCCGGAACAAGAAGAAAAAGAAAACGTACAAATTATGTTAAGCATATTAGCACAGAGAAACTCATGCATGCATGCATATCAACATCATCATCATCTTAGCCATTGTCTATCCACTTAGGAGTAAGGCATTTTCTGCATGTTTCCAATCAATATGGTCCTGCACTTTTTTTTTTTTTTTTGCCAATTGGACCTGCAATGTTTGCTGATATCATCGATCCATTTTGTTTTAGATTTCTTTTGTGGATGTTTTTTTTATCAAATGGGTTCCATTCTGTGATTGCCTTAGTTCACCTGCCATCACTTCTTCTTACTATGTGACCATCCCCATCAGACTTGGAAGCCATCCTTGTATAGGGCCTCAAGCCTGCCACATATTCAAACATATTCTACTGTGGGAAACTGGGAGGGGGGGGTTGTATGAAGCATGGGAGATATGTAGCCTAAATAAAATTCCTTCTCAGAAAGTCAAGGTCACCTTCTCCCTGCACCTGGATGGATGTGGATGGGAGAAATCTTCCTTCATTGCAATGACTGATTGGACCATATGATAGACTTGTGGGTGTTGGGGCAGAGTCTTAAACTTTTCAAGTAGGCGGGGACAACCTGGAAGCTTTCTGATTTGGGTTTTCCCCAGATGTGACATCTCTAATAAAATGGAACTTTGATGAAACTCAAGCCTTAGAGTCTTCTTTCATTTGGGGTGCTACTTGGAACCTTGACATCCCATTTCCATTTCATTTTTTTACTCTCTTGATGATATTGTATACTTTGTTTGTTCTCTAATCCATATTCTGTTTTTTATGTTGTCCTGTAATGCCAAGCATGTATCTTTCCACGGATCTTTGTGCCACTCATAGCTTTTGTATTGATTGTGAGGTTACTGTCCATTTTTCATCACTATATGTTGGCACACAGGTAGCACACACTGATGAAAAACCTTTCTATTCAGACATAGGAGGAAGTTGTTCTTGAAAATTATGCTTGCTGAATGTCTGCCAACCACATTTAACATGATGTTCAATTTCCTTTATTGAAACACCTTTCATTGAGATCCATTGGCCAAAGTATATGAGGTGGTCTACTCCATTTAATTTCTTCTCCAGAATTTTTTCATTCTTTCTTGGTAAATTTATTAAATATAACCTGGCTCTTTTTCAGATTTATTTCTAAGCCAAATGGTTCTCCTGCATTGTGGAGCTCTTGTATGTGCCTTTGTAGCTCTTCTGGGTCTTGTGAGAAAAGAACAACATCATCCTGTAAATCTTAAGTTATTTTAATAGGTGCCATTGATTTTTATTCCATCTTTTGCCCAGTCTAGTTTGCAAAATATTTTTAAGGCAGGCTGAGAAAAAGATAAGCAATATTTTATTGCCTTGTCATCTACCTCATTCTATGTTGATTTCCACTTTAAAATCATTAAGGAAAATTGTTGCCATTTTTTTTTCATATATTGAAAAATATATGAATGGGGCCTTGTGTGGGTAAATGAAATTATGGACCATGTCATTGGACATGTATGTGTCCAGAAGAGTCTCCCAAGATGAACAGCCCATGATGGATACACACTGATCACATCTGCCATCCCACATTGGACTAACATGGCAGATTGTCGTCTTTTCCTTCCACATGCCAATGCCAATATATAATCTCCATCCATCCTATAGAACTATAAGGTTAATTCATTTATCAGATATTATATTAAACTCTAATCATTCCCTAATATTCAGTATACCACTTCTGTTGCGAACATTTTCAAAAATGTAAGTCTCTGCCATTTTTTTCCCTATGGGAACTGTGATCATTGCAGCCATTGGATTTCATTAAAACAAATAGAGCTGCTTTAAGTTCTCTGGAGATCTCCAGAACTAAAATGAAAGCAGCAGAGCGAAAATTTGTCCCTTGTGCGGTCATGCACAGCCAATGTGCAATTTGCTTTCATTATGAAAGTTGCCCCTGTCTAGTATCTCCTAATCAGCTCTTAAATGAAAATAGCTAAGGCTCTGCTGTGAAGATCAAGGAGCTTTTTCAAAGTGCCACATCAGTATGAAATATTGTAGATTTAATGAGAAGGAATGGTTTCCTTTTAATGTACATGGACTATGCAATAGAAGGTAAGTACTGCCGACAATCATCACTCCCTTAGTTGAAACCTCTGTGCTTATACTGTATGGTACAACCCAATCTGATGCAATTTAAACAAGTTGTAGCTTGAAATGGCCAATTGCTCACGTTGAAGTAATTCAGTGTATTAAGTCAGTAAAAAAAAAATGAGGAAATCGTTGAAACTTACACATTGTAGTTCAATGGTAAATCAAAAGGCAGATGTGAAGAGAAGTAAAAAAAAAGTCACCTAATGGTATTTTGATTCAGGAATTGTATCCATTTTCCACCATAATTTTGTAACCATGATTTGCAACTAAGTGCTTTTTTGTTTAAAATACTTTTCATTGAAATGACGCTTTAATGTTGTCATAAATAAAATGGATGGAGTAGTTAGCTTTCCTGAAGGGAACCATCCTTTCCTGAAAATTAGTACTTTTTAGTTTAGAAGCAAGGAAATAATATTTAAAGTAAATATTAACCTTAAAATAATCTGAATAATAACAACAATAGCCCCTCCATGGATATCCCTTGTCATGCGGAAGGAGCTTGTGATCCTCTGATGACCTATGCAGGCAATAATATATTCTATGAAAAGGGTCACCCATACCCCACAAGGCATAGCCAAAGAGCAAGGCTTAGTGTATCCATTAATCCATTAACTACTGAGAAAACGGCAAAAGATTCAGCTGTCATCCAAGTTAACAAGCAATGCTTCAGATGTTAGAATTCCTGGGCCTCTATCAACAAATCAGCAATGGGAACCAGGAGCTATGATTGGGCAATGGGGTTTAGCCCTGTAGGATTACACAATGAACAACAACCCTAGACAAGATAAAAGAATGCTGTTTTTGAAAATTGCAAACACATTATGGTCTGTAATTGCAAGCACATTATAAATTGGAATCTACACAATGAGACTACTTAAAGTGAATGTTTGAACTGTAGAAAGGAATTTATTCAGACTCAAACATCACTGAAGAAAGATTAGTAGATTCATTACCAGAAATAAAATATTCAGGAAGAAGAACTGGAAGGGATTAAGAAAAATTCTGAAAATAGAAGACCCAAAATCAACAGTAGAATAATACAAGAAATGCATATAACAAAAGGAAATATAGAAGAAACAACTGATATGAACTACAGAAATGATAACTTAGAAGTATTAGTAATTATAGAATCAGTAAAGGCCAGCAATGAAACAACCTATGAACTGACCTGGCCATCCCTCCCCTGTTTCCAGACTGCCAGAAACAGACAGTTGTCCGCACCCTCCCCCCAAAAAAAGACTGCCATCTATAATGAAGGATGTTAAATAATTCAAAGTGCATATTGTGCACACAGTCAATCATATCTCAGCTCATGCAAGAAGATCACAAAAATTGTAGACAATGATACAAGTCACTTGCCAAAAATGACTCCCTGGAACATCTGCAATAATGATCACATATCAGTAAAGAAAAATCAATGGTGAGAACATGGATTTGGAAAAAGTTATGGAAAATGAGAAGATTGAAATATTGTGGGGTTTCCAAACATACCAAATATTGATGCGTTCTTGGCATCAGGTATAACTGTATAACTGAAGAAGAAAGTGTTGTAATTAATGTGGCAATACCAGTGGAGAGTAGAGCAGAAGACAAAGAATTTCAATAACAAATTTCAATATCAAGATCTGAAAATCAAAATGGAGACATCATGGCATACATCAGACATGAGCTTTCAGGGGCACACTGGCTGCATACCCAAAAATCTTGGCCATGCATTGATAAAATTTCCACTTTGTCTATTGCAAAAACCACACTGCTTGGGTCTGCACATATACTACACCAATATAGGTTCTTGGGAGAACTTGATGTGTATAAACTAACAGCTGTGACTTCATATTTTTGTGAACAGATAAGACTAGAAGGAAAAGTCACATAACAACCCAGATTTAACAATTGTAAACACAAAATAGTCTGGACAGGGGACATTGCAAGCAAACAGCAGAGTACAAGAGAGATATGGAGAAAGTCACAAAATGTAAATATCTGCAAATAGGAAAAAAAATGATTCCGACAAAATAAGACAAAGATACCAATAAAGAAGAATAGATGTAGTTCAAGGTTGAAACGAAGGGTGTTTGGTGCTCTCAGAACTTTTTTGCTTTCTTGCAGATGTTTCATTACCCAAACTATGTAACATCATCAGTGCTAGTAAGGAATGCTGTTTGCTGTCAGTTTATATTCTGGTGTCTTGCTTGTCTATGTGGGTGGGGGTGGTCTTAGAGATTTGTTGGGCTATTTTCTGATGGTTCTTTGGCAGTTTTTTGATTGGGGCATTGTTTATTGATTGGTCTGAAGTTAACCTTGGAGTTAATCTATGCTGATTAATGGTAGAGAGGTGCTGGAGGGTTTTTTTTTTTTGTTCTATTTAGGGCTGGTTGATTGTCACTGCATAATCTATTTTGCAAACTCATAGAAAACAAAGTTGCTACCATTAGTAATAGGTGTCTTTCTCAAAAGTATCACTTGGCATTGACCAAATCACCACCAGTCAGTTGCAAAAGGCAGCTTACATCAAACAAGAATGGCCAGGTTCTTGGGAAGGACTCAATATCTGGGTAAAAATGCCAAATTCAGTCTAAACATCTGATTGACAGTGCAACTAACAACAACAAAAACAACAACAATAATAATAGCTTTTAAAAGCAATCTATAACAAGAAAAAATGAACATGCTTTGAAAGAAAGCATATGCATTAATTGGAGCTTCAGTTAAGCTCTCCTGAAGTTGCTTTTTTTCAAGAGGCAACTGGACTTTCTGGTTGTCCAATTGCCTCTTGAAAGGACCTTTGGGACAACCATGACCTGGATGACTGAGAATCTCCACAGACATTCATTTAAGCTACTTTTTCATGCCCTACAACTTTGCTTATTCAGAAATATTTTTTCTTGGACAATTATTCTGCAAAGGATAAAATATTAACCATTTTGACCTTCCTTAAAGACACCAATGTATGAAAAATTTAGTTTGACAGCCTTCTAGGGAAAGGCTATCTTGAAACACAGATTCCTCAGACACAATGATTTATTTACATTCATTTTCCCAAAAGAAATTGTCTTACTGCATGATTTGGAAATTCTGTCCCACATAGTTAATTTATTGGCATTCTTTCCTTGAATGGTCTTATAATGACACAAGTTTATGGTTTTATGATTTCTCAGTTCTATCCTTCCATGGGCAACATTTCCCAAGGAAGAAACTTGTTTACAGAAACGTATTTCCATTTTCTAGACAAAATGTCTTAGCAGTGGTATTTAATTGGACTTACACACATTTGGCATTCTATTTACATACATGCCCTGTATAACTGCAGTGTGACTAGATGGGGTAGACAGTTACAGTGTCAGTATGACATGAGCACTTCATGTTTAAATTTTGTAACTAAATTTTGTAAAATGTATTTAGTGTTTGAAATGTTCTTCTGACTTGTTTCTGACTATTAAATGTTTGCTGTGCTGGTATCACATTCATAGCTGATATCACATTCATAGCTGATTTCACATTCATAGCTGATTTTACCTTCTTTTCTTGTAAGAAAAAACCTCATTGTTATTTACTAAAATTTATAATTTTATATTAATTGTACTTTAATTATTTTTATAACTTTATAATACTTGTAATCTCTTTGGTATAAAAACTAAATCATTTTACAGTACTTCAAACTTTCACCACACTTAGGCATGTTTCAGATGATCTTTTAATGATGGAATATTATATTATAATTGTATTGTTGTATATACTGTATTATTATAATCAATAACTTTTGATGCTGTGTGGATATATTTCAAGAAGAATGTAACTATTGTGGTACTAAGGATTCAGGACAAAGGGTTTTGTTTTTTGTTTTTTTTGCTCAATTTCCATTTTGGGGGGAGGAGGGTCATATTTGTAGAAGGGTTCAATTTTTCCTAAATTCAGCATTTCCATCTTCACAAATGCAGCTTCATAGCTCTCCACTTCTTTAAGTAGCTCTGCCTTTCCAGTTCTTCCTATTAAGAGCTGAACTCGTTCATTCCTGGACCATTGTTACATTTTCATGGAACTTAAGTATAAAACATTTTATGTTGCAGTCTGCAGATTTGGCATCCTTTTAGGTGGAAATATCATAAATATCCAGGTATATATTTTTCTAAAATGTTTACTGAAAGCTTGGATCATAGCTTTTAGTGGCTATCCACTAAATGTAATGCTTAAACTTTACAAGTATTTGGAATTCAATATTTTTAAAATTGTGCTGTAACACTCCATCTCTGATTCATACTTTGATCAAATTTCATATTCATATTTCTGGTGCCAACAGGAGAAGTAAAGTATATGCATTTTTGCTAAAAACTATTTTGAATTCAAAGAGGAAAGTAACAATTTCAAGATAACTCATAATTCAGTGAAAAATTGAATAATTATAAAGGGATATTTTAGGCATTTTATTAATTAATTTTGGAAAAGAGGATTAGAAATAATCTTGACAACCCAGTCAA
Source organism: Thamnophis sirtalis (assembly GCF_051295495.1). Taxonomy (NCBI): domain Eukaryota; kingdom Metazoa; phylum Chordata; class Lepidosauria; order Squamata; family Natricidae; genus Thamnophis; species Thamnophis sirtalis. The sequence goes on along the minus strand of NW_028261381.1, from coordinate 132,147,612 downwards.
TCCAGGGATGCTTCATTGTTTTAGCAAATACACATTGATAAATGCATTGTAGTGCTCATTTTTAAATATTGAATACAAGACATGAAACCTAACCTTTTAGCAGGAAAGAGTATATATCAGCTTCCATATATTTTAACATAGGTGTAGATAGAAACAGAACCAGAGCTACATCCAGTGGAATTAACCACACACTAGGTAAAAGCAGAAGGGAACATACATTTTTTATTCACTGTTCAGTGTGTGTGTGTGTCCCCCTATACATACAAATGCATAGAGACAACAATGAATGCTCAGGTAGCATTAAGATGTTATGTAATCCCAGATTTATGTGTAGGCATGAGCAAACAACACAGTATTTTCATTTGCCAAATGTGCATTCAATTGTTTAAGAAAATTCAACTGAATATAAAGGATATATTTGCATTTCACAACAAAACATACCAACTACTTAGTATGAATTTGCATGTTACATTATCTTGGCTTCCTTAACCATGTTTTTTTTTTAAAAAAAATCATCCATAAAAAAAGCAACAATTTTTGACAGAATTTTTCATAATTTGAAACTACAAAATAATCATGTTTTCAAATGCCAGTTAATGATAAGTAACTTTGATATGACCCAAGGGCTAATCAATAAAATTCATGAAATGATAACTGCTAATTGCAATCGCCCCATTTTATGTTAAAGCATACAGTATAGTTTCTACCACAGAGTTAGTTTGCTATAATGGTTAAAGTACCAAGTTAGAAATCAGAAGACTATGGATTGCCTTCGGAAGTTGTGGGAGCTTCATCACTGGAGGCTTTCAAAAAGATATTGGACTGTCATTTGTCAGAAATGATCTAGGGTCTCCTGCTTGGATGGGGAGGGCGGTTGGACTAGATGACCTATAGAGTCCCTTCCAACTCTGTTATTCTCTAAAATAAGCACATAAGAATGTTTCTGAATATATCTGTTAACTGAATATATTTAACAGGTCTCACTTACAACTGTTTATCCCTTCCATATACTCAGCAGATCTAATTAATGAGTTTAGTACCAGATATGCAACATACAAGGGAACATGGTGGCTCAGTGGTTAGGATGATGAGCTTGTTGATAAGAAAGTTGGCAGTTCAGCAATTCGAATCCCTAGTGTCTCATAACGGAGTGAGCTCCCATTACTTGTCCCAGCTTCTGCCAATTTAGCAGTTCGAAAATATGTAAAAATGCAAATAGAAACATAGGGAAGGTAACAGCGTTCTCTGCACCTTTGAGGTTTAGTCATTCTGGCCACATGACCAAGGAGAAATCTCCAGACAGCACTGGCTCTTTGGCTTTGAAATGGAGATGAGCACCACCCCTTAGAGTTGAGAACGACTAGCACATATGTGCCAGGGGAACCATTACCTGTACCTTTATGCAAGATATCTGCTTGTCAATTTCAGAAGAGAATTCTGTCATTTTGATCAAAACAGAATTTTATTCTATCTTCCACATTCATACAGTTATTTCATTTATAAACAAAAACAAGTGTCTTTTCCCCGCAGAAGATTCCTGATTTCTTGCAGTTTTTACAAAAGATAATACTATAAATAATTTTTAAAAGTTGAAGTGTTCAGGATGGGAACATTGTCTCCTTTTGTTGTTTTCTGAAGCTCACAGTAGAAGGTTTTTTTTTTTAATTTCCCCCCTCGAGCTAAGTCTGTGTACATTATATTCGCTGCTCTTGAGATAAAATGTGTGGAGCTTGGATCAATTCCATCTACAGAGTGGTTGCTCTTTTGTTCCAGGTCAGTTACTTAAGTCACAAAGTAGACCATCTCCTCTTGATGGACTATCTGTAATTACTAAACAATCTCCAGGGCAAGGATATATAATACTAACTGAGTATCATATAGCCAGTTTATGTTTATTCTTGATCTTTGTTTTTATGGGAAATAGGAAAATAATGATCAAATTAGAAAGAAACATATCCAGAATCAGATCTCAGAGTCTGGGCTATAGGTTTTTGAAAAGGAAAGGAAATAAAGCTAATATTTTGGGGTGGAAAAGAAAAGGGCTTCTTTCTTCTTATTGGCAAAAGTGAAAGTGGTCTTTAAAAATAAAAGCATATAAAATGTGCAGAGTATTGATCATATAGTCGTGATCACCATCTTGACTTTGTTTCCTGAAGATAGCCCTGTAATACAATATCTGTCTAATGATATTATAATTCAATATTTGATATGTTGTAGGGCATCTTGAAAATTTAATAGCCTCAAGTTAAAGAAAGAAAGAAACATTTTGGGGGGTTGATTCCCAAAGACTTCCGTATACCGTAGCTGGTTTCTAAGCCTGAATCAATCCATTGCAGGCTTCTTCATTGAAGGTTATATACTGTAATCTTTCATGTTAGGTCCTTAACCACTGTATTACACTGACTCTCAAATATCATACTTATTTGTATATTTGGAATATATAAAATAATTTTGTAAGATTTTGTTCCATAACTCATTTCTACTCCAATAAACTATCAAAAGGTTAAATAATATCAAACCCATAAAAATCATAAAAGGGCCAGAATAATTAATAACCAAAATGTACAAATGATCTGAAACTTTAAGAAGTCAATTACATGGTTTTAAATGAGAAGTAAAGTGTGTTCACAGGCATCTGAGAATTATTTCCCCATTAGATTAATGTTTATTAATGAAGTATGTTCAGTGGTATCATCCTGTGCATTACATACCACTGAACCAATATTATTTGAAATAAAATGTTTGTATGTTGTGCCCTTTCTCTCATCATCCCCCATTCTCATTTTGGAATGATGCTCAATGAGCTAAAATAGCAATAAGTTAATGATAAACCCTCCTCCATTTAGGCAAAATCCCATTTGACCTTACAATAATTATTGTGATGTTACCTCCAGATTAATCGGAGGCAATATGATTACTTATTTGTATTATGATGGTCATTTAACCAGATGGAATTCATAGACTTGTTTGCTGCATTTTGGGAGTAGGAAACAAATACTTGTTATGCAGCTCAGAACTGGATCTTATTCACAGGTATCTCAGCAAGTCTGGGAAAAGAATCACAGGAATTATGGCTGGTCTATTTTATCCATATAGTATGATAACAGAATCTTGAAAATCTGGGCCATGCACAAGTTTCATTCTCACTTAACCCTCTTTTACGGGGCTAAATGTTTTCTTTAAGATCATCTATTTACACCTCTACAGGCATTTAAAATATCTAGTGAATAGGTTTTACCACCCAGTGACCTTTTTTTGTACCTACAAGCTAAGATACAATGTTTTGGTTGTTTTATGCCTTCTTACTTCATCTTCTCTACTTTGCCTTCACAATTCTCATAAATTCTATCCATATTCTCTAATCTCTCAATTCCAAAGCTCTTGGATTTTCTCTTCCTCTTATAACACATTGATTCTGGCAACTTTTCTGACATCTTTCTTCTAGTTATAGCCAATACATTTTTAAACATCTCTTTCAAGAATAGGCATGGAAGAACTTGAGTGAGAAGACATGATTAGAGGGAAGTAAAAAAGATCTATTTCTTCAAACCATCTCTTTGATTCAATGTTATGCAAAGTCTTTGAGTCAATTTGGAGAGATTCAGACATGACTGGCAAATCTATTGAGCTCTGGATTTGCAGTTTCAATCATCATTGCAGTCTTTCTTTTAAGTCTGGGCAAAGCTAAAGAGGAGGGAATTAAGTCACATGAACTGGTGTTGAAGCTGATACTGATGTGTTACTGAATCATCAATGCAAAACCTCCACAAGAGTGGGAAATTTTGCAATTTGGCTCTCAGTTTTTCTAGGATTTGTTAGCCAGGTTTGTTTGGAGAGAATGAAGGAAAAAGAGAAATATAGAGCCAAGGTGGCGCAGTGGTTAAATGCAGCACTGCAGGCTACTGCTAGATCAGCAGGTCAGCGGTTCAAATCTCACCGGCTCAGGGTTGACTCAGCCTTCCATCCTTCCGAGGTGGGTAAAATGAGGACCCAGATTGTTGGGGGCAATATGCTGACTCTCTGTAAACCGCTTAGAGAGGCCTGAAAGGCCTATGAAGCGGTATATAAGTCTACTGCTATTGCTATATTGCTATTTTCTTTTTTAGAATCTGTTTTTTTCTTTTTTCTTGCCTTTCCGCAAACACATACTCTTTAATTATTCTTAATTCTCAATCTATTTGTCTGACCTATAGTATTGTTTCTATCTGCTTGTCTTCGGCAATTCCAGTTTTCCATTTCATTTTCTATTCACCACCACCCCCTTTAAAAGGAAGCCTGTTTTCTTTCTTTTTCTCTATCTTGTCTTTTATTGAATGCATTTTTCATGTGAACTGATATGGCTTATGTGCTTATCATCACATATAATGATTAGTCGCCAAAAATAAGGAAGCATATTATGAGAGCAAAATTTTGTTAGCCAAGTTTACTGCAAGGAGAAGGGTGTGAGATTATTGAATCTTGAAAACTGAGTACAGTACATGTGTACTCAATTTCCATCTTTTATTAATTATTGCCAGTGAGTTAAGATAATAACATGGAATGGAGTGGAGTGGAGTGAAGTGGAGTAAAATGGAGTATTTAGCCATGTGTGGTGAGACACACCAGGAATTTATCTCTAATGCAGAAGCAGTCAGTGTACTTGCAAAACAACGATAAACTACAACAACAACAACAACAACAACAACAACAACAACAAAAAGGAAACCAGACCATCAAAGAACAAAATGCTTGGATACCATCAAAACTGATACCAGCCAGAGCATAAAAAAACTCTAAGAATTAATGCAAGATTGGAAAAAGTGGGGGGACCTGGCCCCTAGAATCACCAAGATTAAGACACAACTGAATGGATAATATCATCATCATTGAGAAATAAAATATACATTCCATATTATTTATAATAAGAAATAAATGTACATTCCATCATACTTATAAACATTAACATACAAGTGATTCTCAACCATGGCAACTTGATACTGGCTGTGGAATTTTGAGAAGTCCACACATCTTCAAGTTGCTAAGGTTGAGAAATGCTGATACATAGTATACGGGTGATTATAATTGTGTGTCTTCAAATTTAGAGACTTAATCCAAAAGTGATTTGACTGAATCACTCTTTTAAATTGAATTTTTACATTGATTTTGATGTTCTGAATCAGAGTACATTCCTTTGAATTGATTTACAGATTCAATGGCCTTTCTGCATGAATTTTTATTGCAATGAATCATTTCTTCCAATCAATTGAATTCAACCATTCAAATCAGAGGTTCAAATTGAATCACAAAGTCAGCTTGAAGCTTAGTGTTTCAACACCTTCAGTACTCTTGAATATTCACAAAAAGCTAAGTGACATAAGCAGTGTGGAGATTGCCACAGCGCTATCAGTGGTCATATATTCTGCTCTCTTGTGCAGTCTGGAATTCAAGGTTCATTACTCTAATTCTGCAACTTTTTTACTAATTCTTCCCAAGCAGAACAAGAGCAAAATATATCCTTAATTTCATTTATTTGCTTCGTATCTATCTCGCTATCACTAATGGAAAACTGCTTTCTCATCCTTAACTGACTTTCTTCTTGGGAATTTGATCCACTCTTGTATTGATTTGCACTTCTCTAACAATCCTCTTTTTCATACCCTACTTCACTTTCTTTATTATTATCTTCAGTTACAGTTTTTTCATTTCCATTTGTTTGGTGTGTTATTTGAAGACTGAATTAAAATGTCAAAAATTGGCCACTAAGAATGCACATATGGTTTCTCAAATTTTTCCACTTCCTTGAGGAGAGAGAAAAGTGCGGGAAGTGGGTTCTTTGTCACTAGTTGTTTTCTTTTTCCTAGGAGAATACTTTTCTTGTTAAATATTTGGAGATTCTTGAGTGAGCAGATATAATAAGAAATTACTCTTTCGGCCCTTCACTGATTATATTCTCCTTTACCCATAGATATGGCTGTTCTGAACAATTCTGAAAGGTATTTACTGGGCAGATAGAAGAATCATGTTTACTTCTAGATTTTCTCTATGGAATAGTTACTATAACTTTTAATAAATGTGTTCAGCTTCCCTAGAGTTCTAAGGTTTCAAACTATGTCAACAATCCTGATTGATACGAGATACTATCAAAGCAATTTGGTACAAACCATTAGTATTTGTAGCTAACCCTAGAGAGAAAGTCTGTTATGTTATTAGTTTCAGTGTCCCTACATATTTAGTGGTACAAGAAACACATCTTGATAAAGTAAGGTATCTGAAATAGTTCCATCAGGTAGGGTTTTTCATATTATTTTATAATAATCTCTCATAATCTTTCTTCTAGGAGGGAGGGAGGGAGGGAGGGAGGGAGGGAGGAAGGAAGGAAGGAAGGAAGGAAGGAAGGAAGGAAGGAAGGAAGGAAGGAAGGAAGGAAGGTTGTAGTAGTTGTTGTGGTAGCAGCTGCTTGGCACCAGGTTGAGTGGAGGGAGAGGAAGAGATGAGAGGGCCCCGGCTTTCAAGTGAGAAGTGGAAAGATTCAGAAAACTTTGGGATCTTTTAGCCTATATCCTGACAATGATTGTTGCAGAATATGCAGCCCTAAGAGCAGCAGTGGAATTGCATGACTACTGTAATCATTATCCTTACACCTGACTCCTGAAGTTCAAGGACAACTGACGATGTAGAAATTGAATTCCGGGCTGGATTTTGTCGGAAGCAGTCACTGGCCAGGTTTAGATCTCCTAGGATATCCGCTTCTGTCTCTGCACTATTCAGCTGGATTGATATTTACTTCACCCTCAGTGACAATTCTGCTATCCTGAATGTTCGGAGTAAACTCCACCGAGCACATTTCTTTCTGAGTGATATCTTGGGAGGCGAGACAAGAATTCTTGGTGCTTTCTTACTAGATGGCTTAGGGTTTTTTTTGTTTTTTTTTAGCAGCCTTACAGATATGGACTAAATCCTTAAAACTATAACAATTGATTATAAAGAAAATTACTAATTTAATAAAATGTATTTTCATATTTATCTATTAATGGCTAAAGATATTCAGCCACAATTTTATTCTGTGTGATTTTGATTATTTTGGTTATAACAATGCAGAGATAATCAAAGATGATGAATATACTTCCTCCACACTTCACTTATCAATAGAATGCTTTTTATTTCTTTCCATTATCCTTGGAAATTATTTGGAAGCATCTACAGATGACATTTTACTCAACAATATTCTTTGTAAATTTCACTTTGCAATCCCGAGAGGGCCAATAAAAGGGGAGAAATGAAGCCATGTGAGGCCACATTGATATTGATGCAATTCACATGACAAACTTCTTGCAATAACACAATATTTCACTTTTCTTTATTTTGATATCATTGTTCCTTACAGATTCAACCAGAACATATACTGTGGGTTTTCTTGACATTAAATGTAACTGAAAATAGTTACATTTTATATTACCGAATAGACATTTATAGGAATACATGATTCTCCCTTAAGGCATTCTTCATCACAAATTTCTACTTTATAAACCTGGTAGCATTATAGAAGGAATGACAGAACCTGTGGCAGTTAAAAGAGATTGTATGTAGTCACAAATAGATTAAAGCCAATCTCTCTTGAATGCCATTGGCTCTTATCTAACAACCAAGATAGTGCTATTAATTGAGTAGTTTTCTCTGTATAGGCATTAATAATATTAAATCAGATTAATTGGAACTTCAGATGCAGTGCTGATCCTTCACCTACATCAAGGAGCATGTTGACATGGGTATCATAGCACCAACAACTATGTCTTAGAAGCTAATGTCTGGAATTCATTGCTATGCCTTCAGTTTTAAATGTAATCTTTATGGAAACCAAATCTTATATCACAAGCAGATTGAATACCCGTGAAGGACTCAATAATTAAATACAATATACTTATAGCATGATGGAAGATTTTATGGAGGATTATTTAACTTTTATTCAAAGTCTAAATGGCAAAACCATTCTGTATGTCGACAGGACACTGTGTTTGAGTCAACTCTAGAACTAAGTCAACTCTCTCATTCTTCAGTACCCAGCATGAAACACTGAGGCACAATTAAGTCTTAGCAGTCAAATATTAAAAACTTGGAAGTTTGATTCCTAACTGAAATAGAAAAAGATGTAATTGGCACAAGTTGGCATGAAAGTTTGGTACTTGATCTACTTACTGTAACTTAGCAAGGTTCTAACTTTCATATAAAACCAGAACCAAATGGTGATGCTCAAGGTTTGTAACAATTTTGTGCATGCTTCCTGACATAGCACACAAGTATGTAAATCATGCATGATTTACATACTTGTGTGATATGTCAGGAAGCATGCACAAAATTGTTACAAACCTTGAGTATACATACATACATACATACATACATACATACATACATACATAGCCTCTCATTTTTCTTTGTGGAGTACTGTGTGTTCAAAATAACACTAACAATACCTGAGATCCTGATTCAAACTACATTATTTATTTCATTATCTGTTGATGCCTGTATGAAGTATGAATCTCACATATGTTAGATTATACTTCAACTTGTATTTTAGACCATTTATTTTTGGAGAATGAAAAAATAACATCTGGAAACAGCAAGATATTTTTTTCTAATCTGGCTGATATTTGCATTTTAATTTATATATAAGGTAAATAATGAAAAATGTTCAAGTAAGGAGTTTAATTAGATCTTGCTACAGCTGTTTGATATTCCCACTGTTTCACAGAATGATTGGCTCAAATGTTCTTGAAGTACATTGTTCATGATCCTAATCCATACATCGCAAGGACTTAATGAATCAGAAGTATTTTCAGAAGGCATTTTATTTTATAAGAATGCGTTCTGATATGATTGATCAAAAGATGGCCATATATACTGTAAAAGTCCAGTGGGAGACTCATTTTAGTCTGTTACAGTCAAAACCAAACAAGGACATTGTGGAACCCTAAAGACAAACAGAAATGTCCATCTGGGAGAGTGGCTCTCTAAGAACATTTCCATGAATGTGTTGATGTTTAAGATACCATGCAATTCTTTATTATCTTTCTATATGGCAATAAAAGTGTCACAAATGTTCTCTACCATAATGGGGAGGGGAAACATTGTGAAAAATGTAAAAAATGTTTTTCTTTCTTTTTTAAAAAAGCATTCACTTTCATTCTGGGGCATATTCCATATTTTTGCATAGATTTATAAAAGGAGCTTTTCTATTAGTGGTAAGTTCTTGCTACTTTACTTGGTCAGTGAAACCATTCTAAAAAAAAGAGTTTTCATCCCTCAGTCATATTTTGCCTGTTGTTTTATTTTTATTCAATTCTGTTTAATAGATCTTTTGATTTGCCTTACTTTTTCACACTGTCAACAAAGAACAACTTAATAATTTTTCACAGCCCTCCTTCCAAAATTATTTGCTTTTATTATTACTGTTAAGATAGCCTTACATTGTCCCTTGAATAATTGTGTGTGTGTGTGTGTGTGTGTGTGTGTGTGTGTGTGTGTGTGTGTGTGTGTGTGTGTTTTAAAAAAAGATATTTTGTTCAGCTTTTACAGAGCTGCCATGTCCCCAGAATCCTCGGGCATTGGTGGAGCTGAATTTGCACAGTGTTGCAGAAATGTCATTTTTTAATTATGTGGTTCTGAGGGGAATCTATTATCAACTGCTGAGATGCTGAAATCAGACAATTTATCTCCAAGGCAGTTCTGTCTACAATCTAGAATATATATCTCTTGTCACTGCAGGAAAAAAAGAATGAAAGGATGTTTTTATTTCTGGTGCCTTATGTTTATAAATTTATTCTTTTTAGCTCTGCCAAGAAAGAGAGAGATGAAGTTATAATGAATCTCTAGGTGTATTGTTCTCTTTCTGCATGTTCTTTGAAGATTGCCCAAGGTCAGAAATTTTATTGTCTCTCATTCATGAAAACTCCCAGAAGTTCCCTAGGTACGAAAACAAATTGCGTTAGGAAAGGCAGAAACATGCAGAAACACAAACGATAAAGATGTATCTGTGTGAATATATGGATTAGGGAACTAATTTCCTGGCTAGTGAATGCCATTGACGTTTACAAGCTTTACATAAAGGGTAGTTATTCAAAGCTCCTTTTTGTGTAATGTGCCAATAATTTCATTTAAATGTCAGCTAATACATCACCAGTCAAATTCACAATGTTTCTGAATGATTTCAGTTTTCAGCCTAAGGTAGCAAGGCAATTGAAAGCATTTAGTCTTTTTGTTTTAAATGTGAACAATAAATTATGTGGAATTATACCATTTTGCCCTATCATAGCTCAGAGTCATTCTTAGCACAAAGTAACTAACAGGTATATTTCAAGTGGTTTTTGCCCTTTTTAAAAAAGGGCTTTTTAAAAGCTTCATTCAAATTTAATCTGTGCTGAGTTTCTTTTCCCCCTTCTTCCCATATTTTGTAAAAGTAGAAAGATTTAATAATAGCAGTAATAACAATAGTGGAACTCTCCCCATTGAAATTGCCATAACTGCACTGCCCTCTAGTGTGCATCTTAGGAAACAGCGAGCAGCATTGCATATCTGAAAATTACTTCTGTAAGCTATTAAAAGGGATAGATTTACTGTTCAGTTGATGGTTTGCTGAGTTTTGTTTAGACAGAATGGGTTGGGACACTTTACATCACAAGTGGAAAATTAGTATTTATTTAGCATTTTCCCTTTCTGACATGTATTAAATAGGTCGGGTTTTGCTTTGATTCCGACACTTTTAAATTTGATTGTATGAATTTAATACACGGTAACAAGATCCAATTTGATCTAGCGATTTAGGCACCAGGCTAGAAACTATGAGTTCTAGTCTCACCTTAATCATGAAAGCCAGCTGGGTGACTTTGGGACAGTCACATTCTTTCAGTTCACAATGTCAGGCTTGAGTGACCAGCTGGTCAGTCAATTCCTGTTGCAATCAACAAGTCAACACTCCCCACCAAAAAAGTGGACTCTACACTTTAGGAAAATACTAGAAAGAAAAAATAATAATATACTAACAATTACTATTATTATTATCTTGACTTCTCTTTGTGACCTCAAGGTGGTTACTCATTTTATCCATGTAGTCTTCTGTGAGTTGGGTTGATAGATCTTGATGGTGGACATGAGAGACCTTCTTGTTTAAGCCAAAATGTAAACATTACATTACAATTAGTGGTGGTATTCACTTACTTTCCCTATCGGTTTGCAAATGTGAGCATGCACACATCCACGTATGTGCTAGGACATCCGTGCAGGCACTTTGGTTTGAAAACGTGCCTAAATAGTGTGTGCATAGAGCCTAGGCAGGTGGGCAGGCACATCCACAATTTGCACTACCAGTGGGGCAAACTGGTCTGAACCAGATGAATACCATCTCTGACTACAATGTCAATATCAAGGATTTCAGATGAAATCAACAGGAGCTTCTCATAATGAGTATGCACTTTCTGTCAAGCATAATTTGTTCAACACCATTTCTATATATTACTTTCTATAAGAAGACTGCCATGATGGGAATGTAATCATTTAGTTGTGGTAATTGGATGTGAGAGGGTCTTACAGTCCCTTTGGAACCTATAGTATTAGTTTTAATATTAGCTAATGCTGTGAATAAATACTAATTGGTGCTTCTGAAACCAGAATATTTTTAAGGTCTATAAGATAATCTTTTCCAGGCGCAGAATCTATAACAACTGAATTAGAAATTAACTTTCCTTCATCTTTTCAAAAGTGTTGTTCTTGCCATCAATCTTGAAATGTATTTACAAACATTTAGTAATCTCCCTGTTGCATAAACTTAAGGAATTTGCCATAGATTGAATACCATCAATTTACTTGGGACAAATACATCGCTGTCATTGCCATGAGATGGTCAACCATATAAATAGTTGAAATATTCTTTTTAAAAAATACCTTTTTGCAGATTCTGCAACAATAGGCAAATATATGAGAATCTCCCATTTATAGCAAGAGTCTGTATTCAACCAATCATGAATTCTAGTTGATGTAAGTGCTCAAAGATGTGATCACATGTTACAGATAAATAATTGCCACAATACTACTCATAAATGTGAATCCCCATCATGCACATCCAAGCTGTTGGCACACATACGTAGAATAGATCCCAGCTGCTTATATTTTCAATTAATAGTCTTTGGAATATATTACATATCACTTCATGCTCTTTAATTGTGTTTCAATGTCTTTCATTAATGCTTACAGTAGAGAAGAAATTTGAATTCATATTAATGGCCAAGGAGTGCTAGCAATTCTGAAGCAGGGACATGCAGAAAGAGGAGGCAGGGGAGGTAGAGCCTCACCAATGTAATCATGAAAAGAAAAAAAAATGTAAAAGGAAAAAGGCAAGAACTGAGGTCAGGCTGAGCTAGTTGCTGCCAGAGTCACCGGGGATGACTCTGCTTAGTGCTTAACTGTTTTAAAAAGCCTCTAAAAAAGTGCCCTCTACAGGAGGCGGCAGAAGAACGAGGTGCCTCATCTAGTCTGACTTTAGGCGTTTTATGATCACTCGAGCAGAGGTAAGCAAGGATTAAAAGCCTAAAAATTTCTGATGTAGGTAAGGCACGTTGTTCTCCTGCCTCCTCCTGTAGAGGGCGCTTTTTAGAGGCTTTTTTAAACAGTTAAGCAGAGTCATCCACGGTGACTCTGGCAGAAACTAGCTCAGCCTGACCTCAACTCTTGCCTTTTTCCTTTTACATTTTTTTCTTTTCATGATGACAGGCAAGAGTAGAGTTGAAATCCTCTCTGAAACAGCTGGAAAAGGTACGTGTGGGTTAGAGGGAGGGGGAAGAATTCAAACTTCTTCCTCAAGTGTATATCCCTCCCCAAGTGTAATTTGATTGCAGGCAGAGCTACATTGCCTTTTCAAACGCACACACAACACACACACACACACACACACACACACACACACACACACAGAGAGAGAGAGCTGGATAAAACTATATAAGCCCAGGTTCACTGATTACAAGTTTGAAAAGGCAACGTGGCTCAGCCTGCAATCAATGGCTCGGATTGGCCCCAATCCAACTTCTGTGTTTGTGTTTGTGTTTGTTTGAGAGAGAGTGAGTGAGAGAGGGAAGGGGGTAGAAGAGATAGTCCAATCCAACTTCTCTCTCTGTGTGTGTCTGTTTGAAGAGGGGAGGAGGAAGGGGAGGGAAGGAGGAAAGAAGGAGGGGGAGGGAGAAGAAAAAGAATGAAGGAAACTTTTTCGCAGAGGAGAAAAACAAATGCTGTCACTTTAAATTGGAATGGAGTATGCCTGGCTGTGGAATTCTGGGAGTTGAAGTCCACAAGTCTAAAACAATTTGAAACCCACCACTGTGTCAGTGCCTCACCAGCCATAAACCTCACCACATGTCACTGTTCTGAAGTAATCAGAGTAATACAGCCAAGGTGGGGCAGTGGTTAGAGTGCAGTACTGCAGGCTACTTCAGCTGACTGCTAGCTGCAATTCAGCAATTCAAATCTCACCGCCTCAAGCTTCCAAATGGATAGGTAAAATGAGGACCCAGATTGTTGGGGGCAATATGCTGACTCTGTAAACTGCTTGAAGGGGGCAATGAAAGCATTATGAAGCAGTATATAAGTCTAAGTGCTATTGCTATTGCTAATCAATATGAGTTATAATAGTAAAATAAAACGATGATGCAAATATAAATGTACAAGAGCAAAATGTTGAACCATTACTCACTGTATTCAGTCCTTAACATAAGAATCTGGTGTTTTCCTTTCTCACAGTTTCTTGTACTTCCTTGAAACACAACATTAAAGATAGATTTTTTTTTTCCATTCACCCATCTTATCTTTTTCCCAGACACGATGAATCCCTTGTTTTATAGGTTCCTTGGTTTAGTTGCTAGATCAGACCTGAAACTTTAATGCATCTGGCAAACTGCAAGAAAGCTTATAAGGATAAGAAAGGACAAAGGAGAGGGGTCATTTTGCAGGGATTCTTTACTAAATGAAAAGAACTCCATGTAGGAGAAGAATAAAAAAAACCAGCCCCCAAAAGAATGGAATTTGTTTGATCTGTCATAATTCTGAATAACTACATTTGAAGTTTTTCCTTTAGGTCCAAAAATGGAATGCTTGCAATGTGCCATTTAGAAACCATTAATATACCCTTGCTAAGTAAATTTACATTAATCGTAAAGTACACTAACATCTTATAAAATGTGGCCTCTGGAAGACTCCAAGGAATTAATTGCCACTATGTTGGTATAAGCTGTACTCTTTATATTCCATTCATCTTGATATGAGTTTAGTTATTATACATTTTGTAATTCCATAAGAAGATCCATCTATATATTTATAACTATTTCTGTGTATAAGATGCGCAGGTGGGTTACTATTAGGAATATAATCTAACGGTAGCAATGCTGTACCTGTTTCTTTAAATCATGCTGTAAATGTGATTGGTTGCTGTTTCCTCAATTGGCCATAAGATGGAGCCAGAATCACTGTTAGATGCTGATCTGATCTGAGTGTTTGGAAGGTGGCTGTTAGAAGTGCTGTATAGTGATCAGCGTGAGCTATTGTAAGTTTTGCAACTGCTAGCAAACTTTGTGTACCGGACTGTTTGTATGATTATGGACTATGTTATATGGATTATCCCTTAACTGAAAGACATTGATGACTAACTGTCTTAACCTTGTATGACTTGGACTGTTTGATGGACTCTGATACCTCTATTTCCACGTAAGTAAAAGCCTATTTAAATTGCAGTGTCTCTGTATGCTGGTTTGAGTGTTCTCCAACAACACTCTGACAACGCTTCTCTGAACTTACTCACTCTCCCAATGGGGAGCTTACCTAACAGTTACTGCATTAAGTCTATCCTAATAGACCCAATATTTTTACTGTTGTGCTCCCTTTATTTTTTTTATCAGCACAAATTCACAAATGTAACAAAGGCAACAGTAAAAATATTGGGTTTCTGTCTGGATGGTCTCTTGTGACGAGCCGAAGGACAGAGAATGGAAGTAGTGATCTTCCTCCCATATTTGGGCATACCGGGGGTTGTAACTCTAAATAGATACCTTTCACCCCAGCACAGCTGATAAGGAGTCGAACTCTGTGGCTTAGTGGTTAACATATCTGCCTAAGATGCAAGACATCACAGGTTCGATTCCCAGTAAGGGTATGGCTAGCTGATGAGAGCTAAATAACTTGAAATAGATCTATACTAGTCTCCCTTTATTTATTTATTAGCACAAATACACAAATGTAACAAAGGCAGCAGTAAAAATATTGGGTTTCTGTCTGGATTGTCTCTTGTGACAAGCCGAAGGACAGAGAATGGAAGTAGTGATCTTCCTCCCATATTTGGGCATACCAGGGGTTGTAAATATATATATATATATATATTTACAACCCCTGGTATGCCCAAATATGGGAGGAAGATCACTACTTCCATTCTCTGTCCTTCGGCTGTCCTATATGAGAGAGAGAGAGAGAGAGAGAGAGAGAGAGAGAGAGAGGGAGGGAGGGAGGGAGGGAGGGAGGGAGGGAGGGAGAGAGAGAGAGAGAGAGAGAGAGAGAGAGAGAGAGAGAGAGAGAGATTAACCAGGTTAGAGCTGACTTTGCATTTATTCTTTGTATCATTCATCATTTGCTGCCAGTTATCACAGGTTTTGCTAAAAAAAAGATAAAGCACTTAAACCACCAAAGTGCTTCTCTTCTTGTGTCCCCTGTGAATGCCAGAATATTGCCACATATAATATTTCCTGGATGGTGTGATGCCAAGTAAGGCACACAGAAATAAAAATGCGAATCACTTTTATAAAGGCTGATAAACAATGCAAAAATCTTATGTTCTGTTTGGATAACACTTATAAGTCTGGTTAGGACTTGAAAAAAACATAAAGACAATACATACTGAGATTAGATCCTCCAATCAGAATGCCGAGACTGAAGAAGAAACCCCCAACCAAATTGTGAACTGGAATTTTATACCCACTCAAACAATATGAAGTTATCTCATTACAGATCCAAAATGAAGTTGTAATCAGAAAAGCCATTGGAATGGCAACCTAACCCTCTGCAGAATATTAAATTAGAGTATCCCATTAGAAACCTCACATGATCAGTTTTGTAGAAATGCCATTGCTAATATGCTTATGAGAGGGTTTGAAAACTTGGTAGTGAAAATTGAAATATACATGGAAGCAACAGTCTGTAGAAGTAGATAATGCAATTAATCTTATTATAAGCATGGCTGATTTTTCAGAGTGACTACAGTTGGAGAAGGACTGCTCATTGTTACCATGTGGTGAATTGTATGCCTGAGCTGGATATTGTGATCTCTTTGGAACCTACACAATATGTGGCATACTATGAACTGCGGACATCTGCTTTCCAATATTGGAAAGAAATGAAAGGACTTGGCTGGAACACCAGACTTGGTAATTTACACAGCTTAAATCATGTATTTTTGAGAATTAGGATGCCCATACCAAACTCTAGATGTGATTTTTTTTTATTGCAGCAATAATAGGTTTACATGATGTTCACTCATAAAGGTCTTTACGTTAGCCAAAAAGCACAAATAAAAAACAGTTAGATCCATATGGAGCAACCCAGATTTGATTTAAATCAGACGTTTAAATATTCAAACAGGCCATGATTCAATTTAAGTTTTTGATTTGGCAAACAACAGGACAATCCAGTTCAATCCAAGTTGCTTTCAGATTTTTTTTAAAAAAAATATCTATACTAATTTGCATTGTTTGGCTCTATAATGGGAAGAAGCCAGCTTTGGATTCAAAGAGCTGATTTTCTTAAGTCTACTGGCTATAATGGGGAACATTTAAAATATCCAAAGATGGTTCCCTGTTGGTAGAATGGTATGAAAATACCATTGGTATTTGGAACAAATAGAAGTCATTAATTTGCTTAGTTTCAGATGGATAACATTAAAAGTTTTATCATCCACTCAAAATGGAAATTTTCCGATCCTTCTGAACACTGGAATTTCAGGCATGACAAGAGGTTTTAGACTACATTGAACAGATAGTATTTCTTTCTGCCAGTTGGCAGAGGCAGCAGCAACAAGTTGGAATTTCATGCCACAAAGCAGGGGTGGGTTTTAACCGGTTCGCGGCAGTCCCCGCAAACCGGTTGGTTGGCGAACCCGGAAGTAAGTAATTTCCGGGAATGGCAAAGGGCCCACCCGCCTGCCCGCACTCCTTACTGGTCTTTGAAGGCTTCTGCGCTTCCACGCAGGTGCATGGCACATACAGCGCCTGCACGATTCTCTGCGAGCAGCTGGAAGGCACATACAGCGCCTGCGTGAGTCTCCGCAAGCAGCTGGAGCATCGCGCAGGCCCTAAGACGCATGCGTGAACTGCATGCATGCATGAGGACGCCACCGGCCCCGTTCCAACCAAACCGGTTGGAACGGGATTAGCAACCCACCCCTACCACAAAGATAGGAAAATCACAGATAAAATATTCCAAAGGTGCTTTTTCAAGAAGCAACTGGAGTTTCTGTTTTATTCTTTGAAGATGTTTTATTCTCATTCAAGAAGATTCTTCAGCTCAGAGCTGAAGAATCCAGTTGCCTCTTGAAAAAGCACCTTTGGGACAACCATGACCTCAATAACTGAGGATCTCCATAGACACAGAAAAAATTGGGGCATCCCCACAATTAAATCAATAAAAATGGGACATGCAGGCACCCATTTCATCATTATCAAGCTAATTTATTTGCTTCAGTTGTACAGAATGTAAATTGTAAGGTCGGATTAGAGTTCATATTCAGAAGGCTGAGAGATTAGTTGAGTTTCCAACTGAATTGGCAGGAGTAGCATGGAAGAAAATCACTCCATTAGGCGCAAGTCTCAAAGGTGCCTTTTTTCTTCAAAATGCAACTGGACTGATTTTTCTTTGAGGAAGAAGAAGCAAACATTTTATGTCTCATCCAAGAAGCTTCACTAGATGGTGAAAGAAGTTGCTTTTTGAAGGGGAAAAAAAGCATCTTTGAGACAACTATGACTTGGATGACTGAGAATCTCCACAGAGATTAACCCCAAATAATTTTTTTTGTTCCAATGATGTTGCTTCTTACCCATTGCTTTATTATCTCAAAGCAACTCAGATAGGTTGGAGGCTTAATGAAGTGCAATAGACTTTTTCCCCAAAGGAGGGTTTATTTAAACTTGATACCAGAATACATTTACACTAAAATGCAAACTAAATTATTGACCATTGCAGTACTGGAGGCCAATGAACAATGCCTGGATTTTCTTAAGATTGCAAGTCCTCTTTGCTGACATATGCAAAGGAACTCTTCTGTTTCATTAGCTATTTTATAATTAGAATTAATCAGCTTCAATTTCAAAGGTCATTATTGTTACACATTGATTAAAATGATCTTTAGTGATTGGGTCTGGTTAAAACTCACTGTCAGGAGTATATTAAATGAGACTACTCATCTTCATAAAATGGATGCCTTTGAATATACCTAGCCACTATCTAAAATCTTAACTTTGGCCACAAAGATTTCTCAGCTAATCTAATATATTCTCAAAGCCTAGTTTGTATCCATGTCATTAGCACCTTCATTTATCTCATTAGTGCTTCATAACTTTGGGTATGGCTATGGATTTCAGGTGCCTGTTGGCTTTGTCCACAATGCAGTCTGCTAATTTGCTTATTAAAAATCAAACCTTATATAATTTGGGGTTTACTATTCATTATTATTCATGGCTTTTCAGAGAGCCCATCCCATTTTCAATACTACCCCAGCATTCCCCATATATTTAATAGAAATGGCTGCATTGAATTCTGCAAGAACTCCAGAAATAATAGAAGCATACTGTAAAGTACTCTGAAAGGCCATTTTGAAAATGAGCCAATAAAAGGATTCAATCAAAGTTTTGGCAAATTAAAACATTCTTTTAGTACTTTGCAGAGCCCTAATAGCTATACAGATAATCATATTAAGATTAATTTTGAAGTGTTTTATCCTTGCACCCTCAGTGCATTATCCCATAGTAAAACATTGCACAGAATGTACATTCTGAAGCAATCAAATACATCAGGGCTTGCATTCCTGACTGGAACTGGCAGTAAAAGCAACTAGCTTATGGAACTTTCTGCTACAAGTTTCAGAAAGTATGGTTGTTAGTGGCTATTCAGTATGTGGCTGGTTTTAAACACCACTGGGGAGAGTGAAAGTGAGATAGAGAGGGGAAATAGCCTTCAACTTTCCAGAAATTGGGGAGGTCTCTGAGCTGCTGTGATAAAAAGCCCTTTGGTTCTTCCATGGTGCTGGCCATTTGTTTCTTTTCTATGAAAGACTTTGATAAACTCAATGTCCAATATGGAAAACTGGAAAATAAATATAACACATTCACTGCATCTGTGCTGTAAACAAGGGAACATCTCTCTCTCTCCCTCCCTCCCCCCTCTCCCTCCTACACACACACACACACACACACACTGAGACTTTTGTACAATCACCTCTTAATAGGTAAATGGATAAAGAGTATACTTAATTAAAAAGTAAACAATATTATCAGTCTTAATAAGAAAAAAACATTGACTCCTCACATTATAACATGTAACAAACAGCTTTTAAATGTCTTATAGGTAGTTATAATGATAGATTAAAGATTGCTAGTCAGAATATTGGCCATATATTAACTGTCATGAACTTGGCTCTGATTTTTATTCTCAACTTTTGTCCAAATATTTGACCATTTATGTTTCATTTTCACAAGACGTGTTTTTAGAGAACATAGTGTAGGGTGAAAAATATAAGATTTACAAATTAGTGTCCAGAAATCCAGTCTTCTAGACATTTAACTTAGCCTATCTTATAGAACAGCTGTAAGATAAATATCCTGGGTTCCTTGAATATAGAGAATACAAAAGTTTAATCCATAAAAGTTGTCACACAATCAGTTCAGTGTCTTTCTAAAATCTGATTTGAGTTTTGAGCTAAGAACTGTGCCACAGAAACTGAATGATAACTACATTTCAAACAATGTATTTATCCCAAACTGCAAATCAGACCAGTCATTTAAAAGTATAAACTAAGAGGTAGAAAATATGGCTGAATAAAAAATTGATATACATTTCAGGCAGGCACTTGTGGGTGCTCTGCATGCATGTGCATGCACTTGATGCATGATGCTCACACATGTGCAGTGCAATAAAAAATGTTCTGTGCATAAGCAGAAGCAAAAGACAAGATGGTGACACCTATGGCGCTGCCCAGAAACCCAGTTTGGGGGCATGGTAGGCCTGTATCACTGCAGGTTCCAGCAACCCAGACCGCCAAACCACTACCGGTTCAGTCGAACCAGTCCAAACTGGTAGAAACCCACCACTGATTTCAGGTCATTTTACCATTTTTTAAATCAATATATACAAATGTTCCCTTCATGGTGAAAAGGATGAAACAATTGATCAATTGATCAGTGGCTTTAGACTGCCTATAAACAGTTACCAAAGTTATTCATTGCAAATTTTACCCAAGTTTTGGATTTAAATATAGTAAAAACTCTTGAGATCATCAAGTTAAGAAGGTTTTGGAAACCAAGCGGGATAAGATCTTATGGAATTTTAAAGATCCAAGCAGACAGGCATTATGTCTGATAATAACAATAACTGAAAAGAAGAATGTCTGATTCATTGATGTTACTATTTCAAGTAATTATAATATTGAAGAAAAGCAATTGGAAAAATATGAAATACTACAAATCAACAGTTGAATACATCAGTATTCCCTGATGAGTTGTTGTTTTTTGTTATTCAGCCACTAAGTTGTGTCTCTTCATGACCCCATAGCACATAAGACTTCTCTGTTCTCCATGCCCCCCAGAGTTTACCCAAATTCAAGTTCATTACATTGATAACACTATTTAACCATGTCATCCTCTGCCATCCTCTTCTCCAATCTTTCCCAACAAGGTCTTTTCCAATGAATTTTTCCTCCAGTAGCCAACAGCAAAATGCGGGGGGGAGGGGGGGATGTTCCATCCTGCCCCTCGTTCCACAGCATATCACTCCCAAAGTAACAAAAATCTTATAAGGAAAAGAAAATAAATCAATAATTTGCTAGAAATTCCATAATTATGCTTTCACGATATCATACATGGAATAGGGTAGAGTGGAAATATTTTTTTTAAAAAAAACAAAATAATTTCCAAATCGGGAAAGGGTACAATGTAGCAGCAAAACCAACAGATTGTATGGAGATTTCACCAGGTAAGTCTGCTTGAATATTGAAAAATAAAATAAAAATAAAGACTATACCTACACAAAAGAGAAAGTACATAACATACTTCATCATTTGCAGGTAACGTATTATGCACAAGTAGAAATAGAAGGCCAAAGTCTATTTTGGTAGAGTTATCTGCTTCAACCAGGGCATTCATAGAAAGGAATTTACTCTCATAACTACAGCACAGTGCACACAACAAATCCCGAAATAGCTGCAATGTTATGTTATTCCAAATGAGTCATGGTACGAATCTTATCTTTGTTGTCTGCCTTCATGTTGTAGCCAACATACTGTCAGATAAAATTCTGGATTCTTGTTATCCTCATAGAAGACCCTGTAAAGTCTTATTTTAAGGAAGCTAACATTGATGTAAATTATATTTTTTTCTGGCAAAGGAGATATTCTGAACTCTTTGTATCAACTCTTTTGCAAACCTGTCTCCATTGTTCCATGTGTATTCTTGAGCCCATTGATTTCCTTCCTTCTTTCCTTCCTTCCTTCCTTCCTTCCCAGCAACAAAGAGTCAACCAGTCATATGGACACATTTATAGAACATTGTCAAATTCTTTTCCCCTTAATGATAGATAACCATGTGAAAAATAATTTAGCATTTTGCTTATGGGGGCTTCTACATTTTCTACATGGACCTTCTCTGTAGAACAATTAACACTTAAAATATGTGGCAAGGAATGGTGCTTAGGAAATCATTATTTGATGCAATACCAAATTATTCTGATAGAGTATAATTTTTGCTCAGATTGTGGAATGAGAAAAAAATTTGTTTTCCTGCAGTGTAAATGCTGTCTTTGGGAGGCAACTGATAAATTGTCTTTTAAAATGTGCACAAGAAGTTCAGGGCCACAGTTTATTGGAAGTTATGCCAGTGAACAAAAATCATGTTTAATCAGGAAACTTTCCTAAACTGAGAACTAAACAGCAATTTAGTTCTTGTCAATGTTCATGTCCTTAAAGATATTTAAGATCAAATAATAGTGCAAATATAATTTTCTACATGTTATGCTTTTAAAAACCCTGTTGCATTTTCAGCAACCACAGCAACTCACACAAACATGTACACAAATGCACACATGTCCCAAAGATGCTTTTTCAAGAGGCACCTTCTTTGAAGACATTTGACTTCTCATCCAAGAAGCTTCTTCAGTAGAATTGAAGAACGTTCTTGGATGAGAAGAAAAACATATTCAAAGAAAAATAAAAAAACCCAGTTTCCTCTTGAAAAAGCACCTTTTAGACAACCATGATCTCAATGACTGAGAATCTCCATGGATATGCTACCACAATTGCAGTTCCAGGACTTCTTGGAGCATCACACATTTAAAAAATAAGTACAAACACATTTGATCCAACCATTTTTGCCCATTTTTTTTTCATTTTCATTTTTTAAATTTTTTAAATAATAGAACGCACTGGACTAGACAAC
Source organism: Thamnophis sirtalis (assembly GCF_051295495.1). NCBI lineage: Eukaryota > Metazoa > Chordata > Lepidosauria > Squamata > Natricidae > Thamnophis > Thamnophis sirtalis. The sequence continues at coordinate 132,124,921 of NW_028261381.1, read as the reverse complement.
TGCTGCATGAAATATACTTTTGAGAATACTTACAGGTAATCCTTTATTTACATTCATTTTGTGTCCATTCAAAGTTACAACATCACTGAAAACAGTGACTTATGACAGTTTTTTGCACTTACAACAATTATAGGTCATAAATGGTGCAAAATTCACTTAACAAATGTCTTACTTAGCAAACAAAATTTTGGGCTCAATTGTGGCCGTAGGTAGAGGGCTACTTGTATATCTTTTGAGTACAAAGAAAGCATTGCCCAGAACTGTGATGAAATATTGGTTGAATACTATGTTTTGCAGATTTATTCCTAAACAGAAAAGAAAGATTTTTGAATAATTTAGTAATGTGGAAAAAGAGCCAAAGTAACACATCTACTCACTCAGACAGATATTGAATCTATTCATTCAGTTTCTTAATGTGTTTAAACTATAGTTAGTTTGTAACCAGACCAAGGCAATACTGTCTGAGTTGAAGTACATCTTAACTGCTACTTATCAATTTAACCCAATCTTGATATCCTGAGAAATAATTGTTGTGGCCTATAGTGGAAAAAGAAATATTGGGACATCATCAGGGTTACTACTTTAATGACAATTTTCAAGGATTTATTTATTTATTTTGCTCAGTTTGTTTTCCCCAACTCTTTTGTATAAAAAGTATTTTTTCTTCTTCTAAAAATATCTGGGGCAGGAAGGAGGAAGCACAATTGTATATAAAGAGTTGTGCAGTACAGTGGTGGGATTCAAAAATTGTTACTACCAGTTCTGTGGGCATGGCATGGCTTAGTGGGTGTGGCTTGGCTTAGTAGGTGTGGCTTGGTAGACATAGCAGGGGAAGCATATTGTAAAATCTCCCTTCCCTCCCCACTCCAGGGGAAGATTACTGCAAAATCCCCATTTTCTCCCAATCAGCTGGGACTCAGGAGGCAGAGAATAGATGGGGTGAGGCCAGTCGGAGGTGGTATTTACCAGTTCTCTGAACTACTCAAAATTTCTGCTACCAGTTCTCCAGAACTGGTTAGTATCTGCTGAAATTCAATTCCACAAAAGTGCTTTGAACACATTTTCAGAGCTTCTTAAAGTATCTTCCAGTAGCATCTGTAGCAAGCCAAAGTGATGTCAAAATGATGTCATTTGTGTGAAAACATCATCATGCAAATGTTGACATTATATACTTGTAATGTATCTCATTGTATGAGTCAGGCATGTAGGACACAGTACTTGCAGGATGACATCATTTTTGTCTTCCCTTTTGCCCCTTCCTTTGGTTTGTCCTGCAGATGTCAGCCAAAGTCGTGATTTATCTGTGGGCCATATAGCTGCTCTCCATAATTACCATGTGAACTTTGGAAAAGATTACTGACTTGAAAGATTCTATGCTCATATCCCTCACATTTTAGAATCAAATCTAAAACGTTACACAGCATAACAAAATAAAATAGCATTTGATTCTGAAAAGGGTGCCCTGTAAGATTAGATAAAAGCTATTTGAACTAATGAGCTGCATATTATGGGAAATAAATGAAGGAAAGGATATTTTAAACTCCTTTCTCAAAGAAGTCTTAGATGTAGGAAGCTAGTCTATTCATAAATATACATTTTTATCTTTGTGAAGCAGCTCAGTCCATTGAGGATTCTGTATAAATGCCAGAAATAAGAAACCAAAAAAAAGAAGAGAGTCTATTTCCATCTATTGGAAATCCAGTTACCTCAATGGATCCAAAATTATTATGATCAAAGAGCTCTGCTTTCAGCCATAAAAAGGGAATTTACTCCATGGGAGACCAAGAGGTCATTACGGTTTGAGAAGAAATACCCACAGAATCTCAAAAGTCTGGTATTTAGATGACACTGGCATTTAAAAACAAATTGAACCCAAAAGATATAAGGGAAAACTTCACATTACCAGAAGTAATTTGTTCTTTTGTATATTTAACAGGTTCAGCATGAGGCCAGATCTCTGCAGATACAATGCTGTTCTATATTCAGGACATGTGTAGTAATGGAAAAGGCAGTAGCATAGTTATTGGCACTTACCTCATCTAAATGCTAGGGAGGGTCTGCCTGACCAATCATGGAGACACAGTCATTGTGAAATAATACCTTTCCCCATACAGGCAGTGCAAGATAACACTAGGGATCACAACTTTATTGACATTACGACAACAAAATTTGTGAAGTATTGCCAGTAATGACATAGAGCTCTCCCATACTGGCTTCCAATGTAAAATCAAATCACCTCCAGCATATTTTTGCCACCTTTCTTTTCATTGACATTGTTCCCATTTCTTGGCCATTCAAGATGCATTTAGGGCCAGGTAGAGTGAGGAAATTTACTGGGAAACAATGTCACGTGCAAATCAGGTAGTGAACGAGATTGTGTGATTAGGATTAAAAGTTAGTTGGTTAGTTAGCTAATAAGTTAGTTAGCTTAGTTTCTTTGCAATCCAGTCCCTAAACTCATTTGGCAGTCAACATAAATCACCTGAGAAGGCAAATGGATAAATATATAGGATAATTGGAGACAGGCTGTAGGATGAGGGATTACAACAAAATCTATGTGTAAAACAAATGATTGTGTACTATAAATTGCAACTAAAATAAAAGCATGTTGTTGCTTTACATAGGCTAACTGCCTGTTTTTTCACCTCAGCAACTTTGCTGTGTGGAATTCAACTCAGAATTCTGGGAGTTGAAGTCCACACATTTTACAGTTGTTGATGTTAAGAAACACTGGCCTAACTTATAAAATCCTACTCAGATATATGGGCTCAATAATTGAGCATCCTGTTGAAACAGTACTTTTAGCAAGTACACAAATCTCACTTGCCAACAGGTGAATAATTTATATAGGTGTCAACAGGTGAAGATTTATCTGCAACAAAAACCTTCTTTTTAAAAAATGTGTCTTGCAGTCTTGGAATCTTGGAAAGTGGGTGGAAAGCTCATCATAGACAATCATAGGGTTTCTATTCTGAAGTGTCTCTGAGAGACACAAGTTATTGGTCTATATTAAAAAAAATACCACAAGTACAAAATCAACATTGAGACAGGCTTAATCCTCCCAATTTTGAAATGGAAGATCAGAAAATAGTATGATTCTCTGGGTGGCCCAAGAGATGCCATTTCTTTTTCCCCTTTCCAAAAATTTCCAGAGAAATTTCTGGTATGCATTTCTCTTAAATATATGCTATGAAAACTAACCTAATGTGTCTTTTCATAAACTACTTGGCCCTGGAAGCACTACCCAACTCTAAGCTTTCCCTTCAGGAGAAGCCTCTGTCATGAATTAGAAAATGAGACAGATTTGGTAAAACAAGATGATCCCTGAACATGAATGTTTGGCTCGAGATGTATTTTGCTGCAAAGGGCAGAAGTGGGCTATCTATACAACATAACAGTAGAATTCATAGATTACAAACCATTAAGATACAAACTCACTGAACTGAAGCTTACAGATTTTTAAATCTTAGATTATTGTCCACACAAAGCCATCCTTTTGTTGTACTTGATTTTACAAGAGTTCCACTGCTTTTATATAAATACTATACGGATGAATTTCTAAATGTAAAATTCTAAAGAAAAACAAAGTATGCACATATAAATATAAGAAAATCATGGAAAAGTAAAAATTACTAAATAAAATGCAGCATTGCCATTGTTGTTACATAAAACAGCAACTGACTCCTGTTCCATGGAATCATGTTTTTCCCCCTTTATATAATAAAAGAGCCAATTCAAATGTTAAGAACTGGTATATTTGATCAAATCAATCTTTGGCATCAGGTAGACAAATATTTTTCCAGGAAATAATCATCTTTAGACAATGAACAAAGGTAGTAGATCCCAAATAGAAAGGTCCCAAATTACTAGAATATAATTTATCAATATCTAAATCTTTAAATAATTAAATCTTTACTTCCTTGCAATAATCTGTTTCTCCATAATAGAATATTCTACTGACAACAGGCTAATCAAAAGCATAATCAAAGCATATATGCTAATTTACTTTATGAGATAATCTACCAACCTTTTAAGTATTTGTTGAGGAGTTTAAAAGAGCATCAAAGCCAAGGCAAAGTGGTTAGAATGCAGTACCGACTGCTAGCAGTTCGAATCTAACCAGTACAAGGTTGACTCAGCCCTTCCATCCTTCTGAGGGTGGTAAAATGAGGACCCAGATTGTTGGGGGTAATATGCTGACTCTCTGTAAAACACTTAGAAAGGCTGTAAAGCACTATGAAGTGGTATATAAGTAAGTTCTATTGCTGTTATTATTTTGATAAATCCCTTTCTAGCTTAAAGGCCTAACAACTATACCAAACTCTCACATTCATAATTTACCAGTATTAAATCATTATATGACCCATCCTTAGACACGAGAAACATTTATGAAAAATATCAGTCTTATCTCTTTTGACAGTTGATTTTTGGAGGGACCTTTGGAGGATCATGTAAGACACATAGACTTGAGATCTCAGGTTGTACAGCACACTAATTACAAGTACTGATCTTAATATAGTGAAAAAGGTTAAAAATTCAAATGAAGTGAGGAGGTCTTGATAACTAGAGTTTATTTAGGCTGAATTCATGCAAAATGTTTTCCTGGATTATTGAATTGAGCCAATTCTGGGCTTGTACAATATATTAAAACACAACCTAACAAAAAGGGCTGGATTTGGATACCATGTTAAATTGCAAAGCCAACAAATATTCAAAAGTTAAAGATTAGCTTCTATGACTTTAGCTGGGTTAGGGAGAAAAAACAAAGAACTGGCATGACATTTCCTGTAAGAGGACATGGATGAGTATAATGCTAAACAGCCCCATTAGATTCAGTAATTAATCAACCACTTTGCCCAATCTCTGTTTTTCAGACATTCAACATTGTACCATTGGAGAAGCATGTGCTTGGTTGAACAGTCTACATATCTCCAGGCTTCCAGCACTGGGAAGATCAAGATTCTTGATCGCATAAATGCAACCATATATTGCAAATCCTAATGACAAGATTTTCTACTGAGTGGGGAAAATGTCAGAAGATACCAGTTTGAACAGTCCATCTTATAGCTATTGTTTGCCCTTCAGCTGCCAACAGAGATAGCTGCAGAGTCAGACGAGGAGAGGGTAGAGGGAGAGCCTTGGCCTTTGGAAGGCTCTGATAAGGAAACAGCATCAGAGACAGAGGCAGAGCTGGGGCCTTCTGTCCTCCCTCAGGTAGAGGGGCAGCTGTCTTCGGGCCTGAGCTGAGTGAGGGGGAAGAACAGATGCAGCCCATCCCAGATGCGTGTATGCGCAGAGAGCAGAGGAAAGCAGTTAGCAGGCCCTCAGGCGAGGCAGACACAGATGATAGCCAGCCCTTCCCTGGCTGGGAAAGAAATAGTAGGTGTCAGGATTCCAAGTAACACCCCCAATGCAAGAAGACTCCAAGGCTAGAAGTTCCTCAAAGTACCATTTTACTAGAGATGTCATATTGGCACATCTGGGGAAACCCAAATCTGGAAGCTTCCAGGTTTTCCCCACCCAAAAGAAAGCCCAAGTCTATCCCACCCACTCCAAGTGCAGGCTGAATGTCCTTGGCTCTCAGAGAAAGGAATATTATTATGGTTAGATGTCCCTACAACTCCATGCAACCCTCCCTCCCAGTTTCCCGCAGTACTAAGTGTGGCAGCTCTTAAGATCCCAAGAATAATATGGCTTCCAGGCCAGGCCTGACAAGGGGTTTGGGAGTGGCAAGTTATGTCAGAGAACCTTTCTTTTCTAGTATACAGAAAGTAATTTGGATTTCTTGGATACAATCAGAGTTACTAGGACTGATTACATTTGATTTTTTTTTGTTTATACCTGCGATTAAAAGAATGTTACTGCCCTATTATAAAATGGCGGTTGTTTTACTCACAATTAAACATCCTATACTACTTGCAAAGGCCGAGTCAGAACAATAGCATGGGATGCTTATACATTTTCTATTCATGGAAAAAGAAATACATTGTATGACAAGTCAATAGTCATTTTTCAAAACACAAAACTTTAGAAACTCCTTCCAATCATAAGTCATTTAAAAAATCCAAGATTGTTTGTCAAGGAGTTTACCACCTGTGGGGGAAAAAACCTTTTTGTTATTATAAACAAAAACACTTCTAAGTTTCTTGGCAGTGAGTACATGCTACCTTGAAGAACAGTCAATGCAAAGGTATGCACATGTGTGTGGAATATTTCAAGTACTGTAACCTAATATATTTTCACTGGAACTATTGTGTTGTACACAGCAAGCTGTAACTCAAAAACTGATACTATGGATGTCTGTTTCGCTCCAAATAGAGCTCTTTCCTATACATTTAAAACAGCTCTAAGAAAAATAGGTAATCTGCATTTTAACAATAGATTGCCTGTGCAGCTGATTATTTATCACCTACTCATTATAGAACAACTCGAGTTTGTCCAAGGGAAATCAACCTCTAGAAATCTCTCCCTGCTCCTCAAGGTTTTTAACAGTTTCTCTTCTCTTTCCTCAGCCTTGATTTATAGGATTCTGTCTAACAAGTAACGAAACCAACACTCTCCAGCTTTAATAAAAAGCTATTTGCTCAGCTATAAATTTAATTTATTGTTATATAATTACTTTAGCAGAGCTATAAATATTAGCCATGCTTAGTGTCACTGATTTTACTGCTGCAAACTTAATTTGTAATGAGTAAAATAAGGTGGTCAGGCTTCAGTACCCCACCAGCATTCCTTGTCTTATTTTTTTCTGCTGTTAATATATGAATAAAAAGACAAGAAACATCAATCAAATGTATGAAGAAATATAAACAAAAGTGAACAAAGGAGGAAAAAAAGAGGGGAGAATGAAACAGAACCAAACTGGACAAAATATGTACTCTGTTGAAACAGATGAATATACAGCTGTGTGAAAAAGTCCTGCACACTTTCAGTTTTAAGCTGTATTTACATGTTTAATCAATTTTTCACCCATAGAAACTATGCAAAATTAATACTTTGATGAAAATTTCTGTATTCGGATTGAGATGCATATATTTTATTAATATAACCAAAATCTTTTTAAGGTTTTGAGTGAGTTTATGTGCTAAAACAAACACAACTTGAATTTTTGAGAATGTTAGGATCTAAAGTAGCCAATCAGCAGCGAGCTTTGGCTCACCAATCAAAATGCACAGAAGCTAAATCTATGAGCCAATCAATGTTGTCATACTCTCTGACTATAAATAGGCATGAAAAGCATTGAGAAATTTAATTTAGCTCTGGCTGCGGGCAAGCATGAAGGCCTTTTCTTTCACCAGTACTGAGCAGCAGCATCACATCATTGTGCTTCATGAAGCGGGTTACTCCTGTACAGAAATAGCCAAGAGAGTGAAATGCCTTCGCACCACAGTGAGCAGAATGGTTGAAAAATACCAAATAACTGGTTCAGTTGATGACAGGCTCTGCTCTGGAAGACCAAGAAAGTTGACAAAACAGCAAGATCGGGCTCTGCAATGCATTTCGATGGCTGACAGGAAGCTCACCTCACCTCAGATTACAAGCATTTGAGGTGAAACATGTGATGTAAAAGTGTGCACAAGCACAGTGGTCACAAACTGCTTGCTAGCGAGCTCAAAGGTTGCAGGGCTCAAAATAAACCTTTGTTCACAGACGCTCACCACTCTTGTTGATGTGCATGGGCCAAGAAGTATGCCAAGTGGACCAACAAACCATGGGCCAAGGTCATCTTCAGTGATGAGAGCAATTTCTACTTGTTTGTTTGTTTGTTTTATTTATTTATAGGCCGCCCTTTTCCCTGAGGGGACTCAGGGCGGCTTACAATCAAAAAGGAAGGGGAGTGTAGGACAATACGAAAAAAGAAATGTGCACAAAGTAAATTAGACAATAAAACTCAACATTCACTCAGCATTCGGGAGGGGCGAAATAAGATTATCCCCAGGCCTGACGGGTTAGCCAGTTCTTGAGGGCTGTGCGGAAGGCCTGGACGGTGGTGAGGGTACGAATCTCCACGGGGAGATTGTTCCATAGTGTCGGAGCCGCAACAGAGAAGGCTCTCCTCCGAGTAGTACTTGACTGGGAATCAGTGCAATAAATATGTCAGAAGATTTCCAGGTGAAGAATTTAGGCCGTACTGCCTGAATCTATATATGAAGCATCCATTGCATGTGATTATCTGGGGCTGTATCGCTGCTGAGTATTGGTTGGATGTAAATCGTACAGGGAATCATAAATTCCAAGCAATATGTTGAAGTCCTGGAAAAAACCATGCTTCCTTCATCTCAGCAATTTGTAGGGAAGGACTTTTACTTCCAGGATGACAACGCTCCTTGTCATTGAACCAAGTCCATCCAGCAGTGGATGAAGAAGCATGGTGTTTGACTCCTGGATTGGCCATCTCAGAGGCCAGATTTGAATCCAATTGAGAACTTGTGGACCAAGATTGGTTATGAAATAAGTAAGAAGCATCTGAAGATCAAGCAGGAGCTGATTGAATCCATTATTGCAGCCTGGCACCACATTATCACCAAAGATCACATGCAAAAGCTTATACAGTCTATGCCGAAATGATGCCACCTGGTGATAAGCAATAAGTGCTGGCTTATTTCATATTAGTAACCATGTTTGGTTACCTAAACGGTCCTTTTCAGGGCCACAAACAATAAAAATCTTAACAAAACACTAACCTAGGCCTTAGTAATTACAATACATATGCCACTGGGTATGCATCAGTTAATCTGTTTTCATAGTCATTGTAAGCATGCAAGAAAATTCACAATCCCCATCCAAACAGCACCAAATTGCAAAAAGCTTATGTTTTTCACTTAAAAACCACCAGTATTTATTTAAATATAATAATATTTGCATAGCATAAAATAGCATAAAATTAATGGTCTATCTAAAAAGTGTCATAAACTGTAAACAGTAAAGCATGCAGGACTTTTTCACACAGCTGTAAAACAACAACAAAAGTTGTTCTTATCAGCAGATTAAATTCTTGGCCTTATTGGGCAATATTAACCAGACTTTGCTCAGTAATTTTAATTATTTAGGAGTTTCAAATTCTGATACAAATGTGAAAAAATGTCATTTGGTGCTTGTTTATTGCTTAATACAATAGAATTTCTGGTAACAAATGCTTCTGACCACAACCAAATCGGATTCTGACCAAAAAATGCACATTTTTTTTGCGGCCAATTTCATTTTCCATGTCATTTTGTTTTGTAAGCAGCAAATTTCCAAAATTAGGTTCAGGTCATGACCAAATTGGTTTGCGACTAAAGTTATGGAACAAATTATGGTTGTGACCTGAGGTTCTATTGTACAATTCTAAGATTTGATTTGGGAATACAGTGGTGGCTTGATGTAAAAAGTTCCTTTGTTAAAAATGTTCATTTATTTTAATATAAATGGTGCCTGTTAGGATCATTTTTAAAAAAATAGACCAGGGATGGGGAATGATTAATCATTTAGGGATGCTAAAATCCAGATCACTGCTCGATGAAAGTAAATAAATAAAATGTGCTGTATCCTTCTGCAATCATCTAGGCTTCATCTGGAAATTCAGAGTGGATAGTACTAGAAACTTTAACTTTTTCTTTTCCTGCTACTATTTTCTTTTTGGGTTTGGGAAAGGTTTTTTTCTAATGGTACAATGGTGCAAGCCTAATATAAATCATGCCCTGGGCAATACTAACACTAATGGCCTACAGTGAGTGTTGCTGCTTCATCAGCTGCTGTATACATGCACAAGTTTAATGTAATGGCCCCTAGGTATTTCCACTATCCTGTGACTTTTAAATGTAAGTATGATTGTCCTTCCCCCCAAGCTGTATCACTAATATCAAGTGATGGTACCATCCAGCGAAGAGGAAAGCTGTAGCAAAAACAACATCTGCCAGCCGGAGTTAGCTAATGATAATATGCTCTGAAAAACTTCACTTGCTGATTGCTGTAAACAAGCTGAGGTTCAAGGGAAAAGACCAATCCAGAGCTACTTCGGTGGCCTCTTGGCCTATAATAAATATGGAGGCATAAATAGCATTGCGATCTTTCCTCCTAATTCTGTATGCTGTTAACCTTGGTGTGACATCCAAAAAGGCAGCACTTTGAGAAATAAATATGGCAGGAACAAAGGAAAGGAAAGGATTATTTTTCTCCAGAATCTTTGGAATACATGCCGCCCCACTTGGAAAAGGTTAACTAATTTAAATCTGATGTTTATTGAATTAGATGTAGACACACATTCAGAGCCTTCTTTTGAAGTGTTTATGACTTTTTCAACAACACTTACAGTGCCAATGTGAAGGCCACAGCATAACACAGTCAGCAATTATACAAAGTTGAGAGGCTTCTACCATGAATAGGAGAAAGGAAACAAGTAAACATTCTAGAAAGATCAGCCAGAGATTCCTTGTTTATTTTAGGAACTTATTTTTCATGTTTTCACTGAAGGTCTTTTGGAGGTATGAGTATGCTTACCCAAAATAGTACTTATGATCAAGTTGTTTTAATTTCCTTTGTATATGATTCACAGCATGTATACTTAAGTTAGAAAAGCTACACAAGAAGATACATATTAGAACTTATAAGAGGCAACACTAAATAAACACAAAAATGAACCCTGAATGAAGAATGACCCTGTCTGACTTCAGACAGGCAGAAATTCAACATATCAACAAGTTTTTTGAAGATATGTGTACAAAACAGGATTTCCAGACTTCTACTGGGGGGGGGACCTGGATCATTGTAGGGTAACAGCACTGGAAATAAAAATCTCTACCTATCAATTGCCAAGTAGTGGTCATCAAGATTTTGATATAGTTCCTTGTGTAGGTGTGTGTCCTCCATGGCCTAGTTCATACTAGGGCCTGCAGAGCCACGCTGAATCACACAGGAGAAAACAAACTCCTAGAACTCCATAACATCCTGATATCCTGATAGTGCAGAACATAACATCCTGACCAGGATCCTGACCAGGATATGACCATATATAGACAGAACTTCCCTGAGCAGTAGATTAGAAATTGTACTTTTACAGGCTGTTTTTAATCACATGCTATTGCTCCTCCTGCCGTTGTTCTATCCCAATAAAAGGGGCTCTCAGGTTCTCATCTGGGTCGCTCCATCTCGAGAAAGTTCGTGTCCTGTCTTTTCTCAACATTGGCCTCATGGACGACCCACGGGAACATCACATTTGGTAGCAGAGGATGGTTACTTCACACATATACAAAATGCATTGTGGGAGAGTTTGGATTTTAAGGAACATAAATCCATCCACTTTAACCTAGCAATAGATTCCAGGGCTAGATGGATATCTCCAATTCCCCTTTTTTTGCACATTACAGAGATTCCTCTGATTACAGTGGTTAAAAATTGGCAGCAAATTTTCCCACTATTTTCAGGCAGGAAACATAAAATCTAGAGTGTAATACAAAATAGGACTAATGATATGGTTTTGTCTTTAAAGAAAACACTTGGGTTTATCCTGAAAGAAAAAGGGGGGAAATCTTGATTCTATCCATGTGTCCAACAAGCACACCCATTTTGAACCATTGTTCTATGGTTTGTCCCTTTTGCTCTGTCTCCAAAAGGTTTAATGTGATCCCCAGTCATGAAAAGTTGCCCACCAGTATCTTATTTATTATTTTATTCATTTATTTGTAAAATTCATCTTACCACAGGGTTACTCTGGTAGCTTGCAATCTTTAAAAGATCAAAACTATACAAAGCTAAAAGACACAACTAAAACACTATGAATCTCTAGCCACTATCTATGTAAGAGGTATTACGGTTTGTTATAAATATCACTAAAATAGTAATGAAACAAGTAATAAAGTAATGAATAAACAAAAACATATGTTCAGATATTAAAACAATCCAATTCTGGAATTTGTCTCTAAAAATATCTTGAACATTTGCATCTGTACAGATAAATATTTCTGATAATGTGTCAGTTCTTTTCATACACATTAATGAGAAATTATTTTGGAAAATGACCCTAATAAACCAGAATGTTTTGCTTAACTGTAAGACAGGGAATTTGTCAACTATCAACAACAAGAACAAAATGTTAGAAAATAAAAGTTTACACCTTCCCCCAAACAGGGAATGGAACATCTTAGTTTTCTGTGAGCTTTTTAACATTTAAAAATATTCAGCATATTTTAAGGAAGGAAGAAGCCACATATGATATAAAGTAACATTTATATAAGAAGAAGCTGTGATGCTAGCAATTTTCCTATCCAAGTATTTCTCTAAGTCACTTTAATATTTAACTAATATCTCCTAAACCTACCAAATTGAAAATACATAGTGGTCAGCAAAATAAAAATAAGAAAAAGTGAAAAATAACATGCCATAGAAAACTTTTTAGAACACATTTATAGTCATTTCTTAATGATAAAGCATGCACTTATTCATCTAAGATCACAAAAAGATCTGAAAATAAGACATGAAAAGAACTAGAAGATGAATCAGTCTCAACTTCTTAATATGTCCTACTGCTGTGTACTTGAAAGAGTGTGAAGATCATTTTACCATTGTTCTACTATTTTCATTGTTTCATCACTCCCATACTTCATTATTTCATCAATCTATTCCTTTTGTGGCGTGAGAATGGATGCGGCTATTCTAGAACCTGCAATACATGTTAAGTTCTCATTGCTCAATGTCTCAAAAGGGAGGAAGAGAATCAGAAAATACTATGCCATAAAAAGCAACTAGTTTTACTAATGTGATAGGTGAAAACTATGGAAGGATCAAGTTCCAGTTTTGTTACTTTCCTATCCATATTTAATCCATATTTCCTAACCTATATTTAGGTTATACATGTGATTATTCCCTTTTGAAAATCGTATGTATGTATGTATGTATGTATGTATGCATGCATGCATGCATGTAGGTATGTAGGTATGTAGGTATGTAGGTATGTAGGTATGTAGGTATGTAGGTATGTAGGTATGTAGGTATGTAGGTATGTAGGTATGTAGGTATGTGTCCATGCATGCATGTATGCATGTATGTATAAAGTTATGCTGTGTGCCCTTTGGATGAACTGCCTCAAAACAGAGAATGATGAATGGTGAAGCACAGACGCTAGAGAAAATTCCTCACTGAAAATGACCTGATTACTACTACCATAGAACTCTGTTCTGAATGAATGTTTTGTCCATGTTAATATTTTTCATAGAAAATTACATATTTTAGGAATGTTGGTACATTAAATTGGAGAAAGAGTGGATTTACAGGCTTTCTCTTCATGAAAAATAAATTTCAGGACAATTCTGTGACTGGTAGTTTTGTATCTTTCCACTCAGAACGAGATAATTCCCCCTCCTGATGTTTTATATGAGCATTGAAAGTCCTTGATACAGGGAAAGATCAATGCATATGTAATATGTTTCAAAGCTGAAAAGGCCACAGAAAGCTGTAAATTGAAAGGTTATATGTGATGGGATACAAAGATTGAGAATGGGTCAGCACTCTAATTAAAACATGTCCTATTTCAAGAATACCAGGCAATGAATGCTTCGCTCAGATATTCAGTTGTTTGCTGATTATATTATCATCACTGCTAGAAGCAGAAAGAGGCAGAGATGGTACATTTATTTGATTTCTAGTACTACACAAGATAGAAGAAAAATGCTAAGTGCTATCTATTCTTAGGGTTAAGAAGAAACATTCAAAGTAAATACTCTAATATGAATGGTATGGCAAATTTAGTTCCATTTGAAACAATTTACACAAAGCCTCACCAGATAGTAATACCTAACTAACACTGACTAATTTAGAAAGTTAAATAAAATTAGTCCTGTTATAACTTGAACACCAAAACACCAAAATTCTCCTCCTATATTATTTCAACCAGAAAACAAATTAAAGGACAAGGATCTCTTGATCCTTTGAATTTGACAGAGGTGGGGGTTCTGTGAGTGAGATATGTACAAACATGGCAAATATCCGTTTCCACTCTAAAAGTTTTCCAGATTTTCTTTATTCTCAGGACAGACAGACACACTCACCCTCCCCTCTAGCGTCTGACATAAAGCAATCTGTTCTTTGTGACCACAGTTGTTTTAAAATTGTGTGTAGGCGAAAGACCTCAAATATAAACTGGGACAAGTGATGAAGGATAGCTTTTCTAAATCCAATCTCCATTTGACATGTTTGCCGAAGAAATATTTCAAATAGAGAGATACACTACAGACTCTTGTCTTTATGAAATTGGAAGAGGCCATCAATCAGGACATCATTAGTTGTATGTCAATCACCTGCCCAAAGCCACCAAATGGAATAATGGAAGCAAAAGAGCAGCATTTTTTAAAAAAAAAAAAAAAAAACTAAATATCCTAAAACAAAAAACAATTTGCAAGTTGTGGTTTTCCCTGGCTTCATACACCTTGGCAATATAGAGTGACATACTTCAACTATATTTGTGATTTTTAAACTTATATGGATTATATAATTCATTTTCTCTTTTAATCTGAGTTATGACTCACAGCCCCTAGAGATAATTTCTCATAAGGCTGAAGATTAAATCTTTATGATACTTTAATTGTTGAAATAAAAAACTATTTCCAGTTAAGCAGCAGTGAGTCCTGCTGGAGGTAATCATACTTTTTAAAACTTATTTATTATATTTATGTAGCTGTCCTTCTCACATAAGAGATGTTGGAGAAGCAGAACAAGGAGGAGAAGCAGAAGATGGGACAGTGGGTCACACCAAGACTGGCTGAAATGGGGCAGACCTGCCAGGAGCTTGGTAGCCGGTAGAGCAGTGGTGGGTGGGACCAGTAGACAGAAGACAGGAAGACTGTCTGCTCAGGATACAGGAGGCAGGAGATTGCAGTGGTATCTTCATGTTGGCCAAAAAGACAGACAGGTAGATGAATGGAGTTGAAGCTGAGGAGCTCATGCAAGACATGAGACTCTGGAATGCTGCAACTTTTGTAAATGTAGGCCATTTGCCAAGCACCCACATTTTGATGATGTGACCACAGCTTCAGGTTGCAATTGATCATGTGACCTTGAGGACCCTTTGTAAGTCCATTTCTTCAGTGCCGTTGTCACTTTGAAGAGCTGTTAAAGAAAGGGGCATAACTGGAGGACTACCTGCAAATCATTAAGCTGTTGTTCAGCAGTTAACTACTGTATTATTGAAATATTAACATTATTAACCTTTGTTCAATTGGATTGACAG